>NC_141158.1:44593750-44747500 GCF_053477565.2 Lygodium microphyllum
GCTTGAAGCAGGCACCTAGGGAATGGTATCATAAGTTTGATGCCTTTATGCAGTCACAGGGCTACAGCAGGAGTGCTATGGATCCGTGTCTTTACACGAAGAAAGCCCGTGATGGTTCATTGCTTATTTTGGTACTCTATGTGGATGATATGCTGATAGCAGGGAAAGCTCATGATGAGCTAGATACTCTTAAATCTTAGATGAAGAAGAGCTTTGAGATGAAGGATTTGGGACATGCTTCTCACATACTTGGTATGCACATTAGACGTGACAGGCATCAGGGACTCCTCTATTTGTCACAAAGGGAGTATATTCATAAAGTCCTTGAGCGCTTCCGCATGCAAGACGTAAAGCCTATTGGCTGTCCATTGCCTTCTTATGTGAAGGTATCACAGGCCGATTGTCCGCAGACAGATGAGCAGAGGGCCGAGATGGCTCAGATCCCTTATGCTTCAGCCGTGGGCAATTTGATGTATGCCATGATAGGCACTCGTCCAGATATTTCCTTTGCAATTGGTGTTGTGGCACGCTATATGGCTACACTTGGTAGGAAACATTGAGATGCCGTGAAGGGTATCATGAGCTACCTGAAGGGCACAACAAATATGTGTATTTGCTATGGCAGCCAGGATATAGGGGTCATGGGATACACTGACTCCGATTATGCAGGATATGCAGATAGTAGAAAGTCCACTTCTGGCTATATATTCACCTATGCTGGAGGTGCTGTCTCTTGGATGTCCAGAGTTCAAAAGTGTACGGCTTTGTCTACTACTGAGGCTGAGTATGTTGCAACCACTGAGGCTTGCAAGGAGGCCATATGGCTAGGCCGTCTAGTTGCTGACCTTGGGATTGATGCTATACCTACACTGCATTCGGATTCTATGAGTGCCATTCAATTGGCTAAGAATCTGGTCTTCCATGCGAAGACAAAACACATTGAGGTGAGGTATCACTTCATACGTGGTGTCATGGAGGACAAGTCTGTTGACCTTGTCAAGATCTCCACTGACAAGAATCATGCAGATCTGCTCACGAAAAGCCTCACTACTGAGCGCTTTGCCTTCCTCAGGAGATTGATGGGCGTTGCATGAGATGTTGCCTTTCCTCATCCCTTGTACCTATGTACAGTTGTACTGTATTTTTCTTTTCTTTCTCTCTCACTGGGGCAGATTCGCCTTTAAGTGGGAGGTTGTTGGGGTAAAGGTGCCTCCGCCGTGCCGCCCCGTGTATTACTACACTGACAGTACCCGCCACTGCACACTGCAGGTGGCGGGCGCCCGTCACGTCACTTTATTCTTTGCATTCATTTTTTAGTGACTAGTAAATAAAGGAAGGCCCGGTCACACATTGTGACTGTTGGAGTTCCCATTTCTTGTCTCTCTCTTTCTTGCTCTTGCTCTCCCGCCATAGCTCATGTGCAAGCTTCGATCCTTCTCACCTTTCAGGAAGACAAAGAAGAAAATTGCACAAGAATAGCAGGAGGAGGAGAGGAGGAAACAAGAAAAGGTGGACTTGCAAAGGGCCCACAGGGAGTCTGTTGAGAAATAGATAAATGATGTATGCTCCAAGAGGAGCTGTCCTGAATCCCATATGCACAATGAGGAGACTCAAAGTCTATAAAGCATTGAACTTGACTATGAAATGAATACAATATCATGATACTTTGTACTTTCAATTAAGTGTTTGTCATTGTCAATTCTACACAAGATTGTGTTTATGAGTCCAAGCTAATCTATCGTGGAACCTAATTCACTTGTGTAATAGTTTGTCTCTACTTGTCCATGTCATTATGAACTTGGTTTACATCTTTGATCCACCATAGCTTGTGTCATGTCCTAAATCCACATCGTTCAACATGGTATCAGAGCCCAGTTGGGCATGGCATAGCTCATACTCTGAATCTCTAGTCTCTCTTTAATTTTGGTGATCTCTAACCAGCTCACATTCAGCTCATATCTCTAGTTTCAACTTCAAATCTCAATTGGACGTTGTGGCAGCCATAACCAGACTGCACCTACCCACCTTGGAGCACTTGGATCTCTCTCTACGGGCCATATCTTCAAGTGAATCCTTCTGAAAATATCTTCCCTTGCTCCAGGCGCTTCTGCCTATCACATCGGATGGCAACATTAGCATCCACAGCAAGCAGCATTGCGCAATATACAAAAACGACATAGTCTGCAACTGCGTGATGTTTTGTACAGTTGCATGCACAACACGCAGCGCAATCGATGCAGCCACCATAGGGCTTTTGTAGCCCATGAGATAAGCTTCATGGCCATGTAAAAAGTTTTGAGAATGATCAAGTGTGTAATCCACACAGACCAAAAAACCAGGCTACTATAGAAACCCTAATCTAGGAAGCCATAGCCATCAAGGTCCAAGCTCACTTTTTTCTTCAAATTATTATTCCCTTCAATCTAGGGGACACACTGCCACTCTTATCTGAGTCTAAACTCAGTTCCCAACAAGATTAACACTTCAGATCAACAAGCAAGAAGAAGATCAAGCATCGACATTCAATACTAAGCTCAAGAATAGTATCTATTGATACTCAACTAGTGTCAGTTGACACTGATCTACTTGTGACACTTTACAAATCTCCCTTGCTAGTCTTTTTTCAGTAAATTGGAGCTGCTTAACATGGCAGAGCTTGAGCAAATAGCAAAGTTCAATGGAGAAGCCTTCCATGCCTGGAAGGAAAAGACCATGTATCACCTAATGCGGAAAGACTTGTGGGACCTGTTTGAAGATGATGCAGACAACAAGAAGGAAGATGATGAAGACGAGTTTGTTGAAGGAGACCAGTTCAAATCCAAAGAATGGAAGAAGATGAATAATAAGGCACTAGGCATCATTGCCTGGGGATTAAGTGATGATGTGCTACATCATATATCTGGCATTAGAAATGCTAGAACCGCCTGGGAGGAACTTGATAGAATGTTTGGTACTCAAGCAAAAAATTCAAAGGTAAAACTTCTCATGCAGTTTTATAAACTGGATATCAAAGACAGTGCTTCTATGACCATACACATTAATAAGTTTAAGAGTTTAAAACTCAGCTTGCATCTCTTAAAAAGAATATTGATGAAGATGAAGCAATAGCCGTACTGCTTGCGAGTGTAAACAAGGATCCATATGAGAACCTTGTGTCCACTCTAAGTAATGTTCTGAGTCTCTCACTCAAAGATATTGAGCACTCACTGCTTGATGAAGAAAGCAAGTTTGAAAGCAAAGATGTAAAAGAAACTAGCCCAAGGGAAAACCTCTTATACACTAGAGGAGCTACTGGACCCAATGGAAGAGGTCGAGGATTCAAACCGACAACAGGAATCGGATGACATGTCATTATTGTGATAAAACTGGCCATATTGCCAGTGAATGCTTCCACAAGAAAAGAGCACAACAGATGCAGAATAACCACCACCAAAATCAATTCATGAATGAAGAAGAAGAAAAAGATACTTCTGTTACCATCAACAACTATGACAAACTGTTTTAAAGAATATGTTTCCCTTAATGGATTTGATTTGTAAAACCCTTGCCAAGATGTAAAGTCTCAAGCTTTAACTTGACTAGGCTGCCTATGAGCTAGTCTTCCGGGCCATGTTATCATGTAGGGGGGCAAAAAGCCAGCAAGTGTAGGGATTCATCATTTGAGGGGGGGTGTTGAGAAATAGACAAATGATATATGCTCCAAGAGGAGCTGTCTTGAATCCCATATGCACAATGAGGAGACTCAAATTCTATAAAGCATTGTACTTGACTATGAAATGAATACAATATCATGATACTTTGTACTTTCAGTTAAGTGTCTGTCATTGTCGATTCTACACAAGATTGTGTTTATGAGTCCAAGCTAATCTATATTGGAACCTAATTCACTTGTGTAATAGTTTGTTTCTACTTGTCCATGTCATTATGAACTTGGTTTACATCTTTGATCCACCATAGCTTGTGTCATGTCCTAGATCCACATCGTTCAACAGAGTCCAAATGGGCCAAGGGGGAGAGAAAGAAAAAGCAGGAAGAGGAGGAGGAGGAGCTGAGGAAGAAAGAGGAGGAAGACATGGTTCTCCCCCATGCACAGGTCCATTGAGCAGCAGTCCATGTATGATGAGCTAGAACTTGCAAGACCCCATCACAAATGAAGGGCCAAGCTCAAGTGTTTATGTGCTTGAGTTTGTGCCACATACAGTGTGCAAGAAGGCAAGGGCAAGAATCCAATCACCCCCATGCCTACCCTCCTAACACCCGCTACCACCACTGCCATATCCACTCCTAGTTCTACAACCCAAGTGGACACCAAAAACCTAATGGCTTGGGTCTAGTACTTTGTGAATAAAGAAATGGGCCAAGGAGCAGGAGAAGGAACTCCCCTGGCAGGGACCAAAAGACCAGCTGTAGCAGATGCCGAGTTGAGGCGAGACCCTAAGAAGCAAAAGGTGGCAGGCTCTACAACCTCCATCCCCGCAACAGAGAGGCCACCCGAAGAATATGATGAGTATGTCAAGGAGCTTCTCTCTCAATTAGAGAGAGCCAAGGAGGAGAAGAGAACCAATGTAGTGGAGCTGGAAGCTGAAAAGGAAGCCATGGTTGCATTCCAATTGGAGAGAACAGGCCAAATGTACATGCCCCAAATGGAAATAAATGAGATGAAAGAATAGCTACAAGCTAAGGAGGAGGCAGAAGATGAATTGCAGGTGCAGTTGAACAAAGAGATTGAGGCCACATGACACCTACGGCAACACAATGAAGAGATTGTGGCACTCTATGAAAACCTACAAGCACAAATGGAGAAAATCACTAAAGCCACAGAAGAGCTAGAGGAGTTGAGGGAGGAAAGAGCTCACAGGTATGAAAGAGAGGTGGAGAGACTAACCCAAGAGGCTACCTCGGCATAGGAGGAGCAGCAAAAGCTAAGGGCAAAAATGGAAGATTAAGAACAAAGGCTGATAGTACTAGCCCAGAGGCAGGGGAAAAGCCTCAAAGACATGAACAAGAGGGTGGAAGAATGGGCCACTCAGAACGAAGGCTGATAGTACTAGCCCAGAGGCAGGGGAAAAGCCTCAAAGACATGAACAAGAGGGTGGAAGAATGGGCCACTCAAAACAAAAAAAAGGTTAAAGCTTTGGCACATTGCCTCACTTAAGCCAAAAAAGAAAAGATGCTCACTGAAAGTAGAGAGGATGCCACCCAAATGAGCTTCCACACCCAACAATGCACCTTCCTAGAAACCCTATTGGATATCACCAAAAAAGAGGAGGGAGAGTCCATGGAAGCAATGAAAAAGAAACTGGGAAAGGCTTGTAGGGCACTGAAGGCCTGACTCCAGATGTTGCCAAAACCTAGTGGAGTTGGCTGAACAACGCACTCGGGTTCCTTGAAGAGGACTAGCAAGAGCCAAGCTAGCAAAAGGAGGTGGATATGAACTTTGATATGGGACCACATGAAGATGAGCTTGTCCTACCACCTCCTTCCCCGAGGCCTGAAGAGCAACAATATGTAGACACCTCCAGAGAAAGAAAGATGGCATTGAGAGAAAGATAGAAGCAAATGGTGGAGGAGACAAGGAAAAAATGGAATGCCAGGGGAGTGAGGGCACCCCAGGAACCTATCCTACCATGTGTGGATGACACCCCAACAAGCTTCCATGCTGACCTCATAATCTGGGAGAGGCAAGAAATGGCTAGGAGCCCCAAACCCCATCATCCATGCAATGCCCTCCCCATCCTATGCCATGTGCCATTCGGCAAAGCACAACCAACCAAGGGGCAGATGCAACAGCCACAATCAGAAAGTGAATGAAGAAGCTCATTGGGAATAGTGCACACAAACTCACCACACGGAGAGTCAAATGATGGATCCATCTAGCATCATTTTCAATTTCAAAGATGAACCCACCCCCCTCAACCTCCCTTCAATCCTAGGGATCATATCCAATGCCACGGCCTCTCAGTTCCAAAAATCCCTCCAACACTAGGGTCCCTACCCAACCCAAGAGCCTTTTAGTTCCATAAATCCCTCTAACATGTCCATGAATCCCTCCAACACTAGGGTCCCTACCCAGCTCAAGGTCCTTTCAATTCCATAAATCCCTCCAACAATTCCAGAAATCCCTCCAACACACCCCCACCATGGTATGTCCACAACCTCAAGAACCCCTTGGCATCCTAACACCACCATCCCCCTCACCACCAGCAAGTGCCATGGGACTGGCACTCATCTAGGAGGGGGGTAATGTTAACCCTAAGACGAAAAAGGTGAAAATTTGAGAAAATCTAAAGCACAAGATAAGGCCAAGGCAAAAGTGAAACGGGAGACAAAGGCGTGCCAAGAGAAATATGGAAACACAAGAAGTGCATAAAAGTCCTGAATCAAGGAGAAAGGCACACAAGAAAAAGTGTAAGTCAATGCTTTAGTAAAATAATGCAAGGCGCACCACAATTTATTTTAAGAGTTTCGGGTCTCACCCGTGCAAATTGTAAAGGTAGGTGGGCAGTAGGAAGGAAGCTAGGAAGATAGGAGGACAATGGAAAAAAGGGCCTAGGCTATGGCTGGCTATGTAAAAAGGGGATGACCGCCCAAATGGGATTTAGGGTTTTTTATATAAAGTTCAAAAGATGAATGAGAGCTCATTATTTGGTGTGTGACAATGTGGACTCTTCTTCTTCTCTCCTTCTCTTCTCTTTGCTTGCTTGTGTGCACTTGAGGGAGGGAATGTGAGAGTGTGAAGGAGTGAGGGAGTGAGTGTGCGAGGGTGAGGGTGAGGGATCAAGGAGGTGAAGCTCTCCACCATCTCCTCTTTTCTTCTTCTCTCCTTCTCTTCTCTTTGCTTGCCTGTGTGCACTTGAGGGAGGGAGTGTGAGAGTGTGAGAGAGTGAGTGTGCGAGGGTGAGGGATCAAGGAGGTGAAGCTCTCCACCATCTCCTCTTTTCTTCTTCTCTCCTCTTCTCCTCTCTTCTCTTGTCTCGCGTGCAGCTATGGAGGATGGAGCTTGGAGGTGGAGGCGTCAAGATGCTTGAGCTTGCATCAAGAATAGTGGAGCTATCGGAGTTCTTGAGAGAGGAAGCAACTCTATTGGGCATCAAGGTAAGCTCACTACACTTGTAGAGAGGGATGGCGCATTGACTATGTGAGAGGTAGCCATTAGTGCTCACTTGAAATGCTTGAACAATAAGCAGACCATGGGTCTTGGCGATTGTAACCTTTACAAGTCTTATATAAAATGGATATAAAGAATTCATTCTTTCATGGTGAGTTACAAGAAGAAGTGTACATAGAGCATCCACAAGGTTATGAAAGCATGGTTTACCCTAATTTTGTATGCATACTAAGTAAAGCCTTGTATGTGTTGAAACAAGAACTAGGAGTATAGCATGATAAGATAGCATAGTATCTTGGCTCTATTGGTTTCCATGTTGGAACTACACATCACTCACTTTATGGATCAAAACAAACAAGAGAGGAGAGAGGTGAAGAATCAAAAGCAAATACACAAATGCAATGGAGACTTGAGCATACAAAGAGATAGGGCTAAGATCTTCTTTCTTATTCTTCTTTTACACAAAAGAACTAAGTCTATAAAACTATCACAACCTATATACACACAATCACTAAGTGTGAACCCACTAAGAAAAGAAGAGGTAGCATAATAAATGTTTCATAACCAAGGGTGGAGACTAGGTGGATATAGTTCAGCTATAGAATCACTCGTGTATCCTTGTGTCGATCATCTAACATACCAGTGAGTGATATCTTTCCACATCACCAAGGCATGTAGTGGATGGTAGCTCATGTAAAGCTCGGTATCTCAACACTCCCCTTCTTTGAGCTCAGCATGAGCTCATGAACTCCATGCATAATTTTGAAGCATTGAAGCTTCTCAACTCCCAAGGCCGTGGTAAAAATGTCAGTAGCTTGATCCTCTATGTGCTAACATAAACCAAGTCAATGTCACCTACCATAACATGCTCCCAAATGAAATGATAATGGACCTCTATGTGCTTGGTCCACACATATGATACACTGGGTTCATGATTAATTGAATGCTACTAAGATTATTCCAATAGATGATAACCTTCTTGTCCACCTGCATCTCCAAATCACTAAATAGTTTGCGTAACCAAGCTACCTCACATGCTATAATTGGAGTATATCTATACTCTTGCTCTACACTACTGCAGAAGGGAGCTCACGCTCAACTTCCAAGACCCATAGACCACTTATTCATTCAAGTGTTTCAAGCGAGCACCTATGGTTATCTCTCATCTAGCTAACGTGCCTTCAATCCTACTGGGGTATAGTGAGCTTACATCGATGCCCAAATGAGTTGCCTCCTCCATCAAGCACACCCGTAGCTCCATGATTCTTGATGTATGCTCAAGCATCCTCAAGCCTCCACCTCCAAGCTCCATCCTCCATAGCCACACACAAGAGAAGAGAAGAGAAGAATAAGAGAGGAGATGGTGGAGAGCTTCAGCTCCTTGATCCCTCACCCTCACACACTCACTCCCTCACACTCTCACTCCCTCTCTCAAACACACACAAGCAAGCAAAGAGAAGAGAAGAACAGAAGGAGAAGAGTCTCTTATTGCCGCACACCAAAGAACGAGCTCTCATTCACTTTTTGAACTTTATATACATGCCCTAAAATCCCATGGGCACCCATCTCCATTTTTACATGACTGGCCATTGTGGGAAGATCCTCTTTCATATTCCCTTCTACTTGGCCTATTTCTTTAGCCTATGCCCATCTACCCTTTTACAATTTGTACAAGAGGGAGCCTGGCCCTCTTTTACAAAAGTTTTAGGGTGCCTTTCACTTAAAAATGTGATTTTTCTTTTAGCTTGATTTTAGAGGCTAATCTTGTGCCTTTGCTTGTTCTCCATCCTAATTTTTCCATTTCGTCTATATTTTATTTTTTTTTCTTTTGTCTCGAGCTGGGATTAACATTACCCCCCTCCTAGGCAAGTGCTAGTCCCATGGCACTTGCGGGGCTTTGTTGTTGATGAGGGTTTGGTACTTCAAAGGGTGGTTTCCTAAGTGGATGGTGGGACCTTTTTTTGATTGGTAGTGGTTGAGGAGCTTATCAAGGATTGTGTTGTTGGAGACTGAGGGTATGTTGACTGGATGGCGGGACCTCTGATGTTGGTGGTTGCAACAGTTGGGAGGAGTTCCTGAAAAGAGAAGACGTGCTCTACCTAGGGGGAGCATCTACCTCACTTTGTAGTGCATCATGCTTGTGCTGATGGAATGGGGAGCTGGGTCTAACCACAGGTTGGGTGTTGTCCCACACTTAAGGACCCCGTGCGTGCGGAAGTGAGGTGCAGTGGTTGTGGCTCAAGGGGAGAGAAGTCCAACTGTAGGTGAGTGTTACCTCCTTAGGTATGTCCTACCCTTGAGGCGCCCTAAGCACGTCTAGTGGGGGATCAAAAAGGGCTAGGGGATTAAACACAGAGCTCTCGACCAACTAAGGCCACCAATCATACCTAACTTGAGAACCCCTAGGTGCAGTGATTGTGGTCTATGTGTAGCTTGCTATATCTTTGTGTGACTTCTCTTTCCATTTCCATTCTCTTTGCTTTTTTATTTGTTTTGTACTTTCTTGCATGTTTTTTTTTGTTTTTTTCTTTTGGTTACATTGTCATGATAGAAGTCAGTCTTCGTCATCAGAGTGAGGCAAAGAAGGAGGTTTAATAAATTTGTTAAGGAATTGGCGGCTTTGGAGATACCCTTTGAGGTCTAGACAAACTTGAAGGGTGGTGGTGGAGAGGAATGGATGATTGCATCGGGCGAAGCGGCTATCATTCATATCCTCTAGAAGAGTTAAGAAAAATGAAGGTAGTAGAGTAGCTCGCATCATTAGTTGTATAGCATTAGGATCAAAATAGAAGGTTGGGAGACCGCGCTCCCGCGAAGTGGGGACTTGCCTAAGGATTATCCTAGGAAACCTAAGGTAATTATAGGTAGTAACAAAGGCAGGGTCAGGGCATGAAGAGAATTTGTTGATGAAGTGGACAATGGTATTATACAAAAAATTTCTGATGTAAAAATAAGGGCATCTTTGTATGTAGTACAATGCATATTATATTTTATCAAGAAGTCATAGCGGCCGTGGACACTAGAGCCGAAATCCACTCCCACCCTTTGAGGGTATGGCATGAAAGTTGGGTCATTCCGCTCGAAGGGTTGATTGTTGTTAAAGGCCATCCAAGTGTCCATGTTGACATTGCAGATCCTCCTTCTCCATGTAGGTTGGCATTCATAACCAAGCATAGACCTTGGCACCTCAAAAACTTTGTTTTCCCAAAATTCCACATCTTCAGTGCCCCATAGTGGGGGGTTTTTCTCTCTCTCCTTCAACCACTTCTCCCAAGCCTGCCTCCGATATTAATCACCTCCTCCACCACCTTGATGGGAAAAACTCTATGTACGGTGGTGGGGAATTGAAAATGAAAATCAAAGGGGTTTTTGGCCATTTCTATTCTCTCCTAGATCACAAGATTGATGTGGAAACTTGATGGGGATTCGTCCTTACATGGTGGGATAGGTGCCGGTGGTGCCATTACTCCTCTGGCATTCCATCTTCTTCTTGTTTCCTCCACCATTTGTTTTCTCCTTTCTCTCAGCACATCCTTTCTTTCTTTGGAGGTATATGCTTGTTGTTGCTCATCAGGTCATCACGAGGAAGGAGGTGGTGGGATAAGCTCTTCCTCGTGTGGTCCCATTTCAAAGTTCATGTATGCCTCCTCCTCCTGCCTTGGTTCTTACTCTGGCCCTTCTATGAATCCAAGTGCATCCACTTCTTGTGGGGTTAGGAATGCTAGCAGGAGATAGTGACGCTGCTCTCTCCCACAGGTTGTGGTGCATCTACAGGCCTACTCTCAGGGCCCTGTTGCATGCCATTCCTAGCTTCCTCTTGATGGCTTCTATGGATTCTCCCTCCTTTGCTTGTGTGACATCCAATAAGGTATTCTCAGGAAGGCGCATTGCTCCATTTGGAAGCCCACCTGGGTGGCCTTTGCTCTACTTTCAGTGAGTACTTTGTCTTTCTCCACTTGAGCTAGACGGCACATCAAGGTTTTCACCTTCCTTTCATTGCAGATTACCCACTCTTCTACTCTCTCAATCATCTCCCAAAGCTCTCCCCTGCCTCTGTGTTAAGGCTGTTAATAGCGACTCCTATTCTTTCCACTTGTGAGTGATCACCTCCTTCTCCTTTTCCAAGTGCTTGATTTCTCTCTCCAACCTCTCTTGCTCATCTATCTCTAGGAATACCCTGAATACCAGGTCTTTGACCTCTGGGTGATGCTCCTCCTATTCGTGCTCTCTTTCTGCTTCTCTTGTAGCAAGCTCCTCCATGCCCAGTTGGACTCTCTTTAGCTAAGCTTCCAGATCCCCATGCTGCATTATTAAGAGTTTGTATTCATGTTGTAGCACAACCAGCTCTTAATTCTTGTCTTGGAGTTGTTGTATCCAAGTTTTCTCCTTTTCTTCCTGTTAGAAATCAAGCTCCACCCATCAATTTGTCTTGGTGTGTAACCGACATCTGTGACAACTAGTGTACAACTGTCTCCATGTGACTACATTAAATAAGTCGCGTTAGTAGTTAGTCAGTGAGTTGACTAGAGTTAGCCATTCTAGTTAGTCTAGTTTACTATACATTGTATTGGGTGGTTTAGTGTTATGTTGAAGAATGAAGAAAAGACATTGAGAGCCTGAAGGCTCATGGATATGGTGTTTTTCCCTGTCTCTCTCTCTCATCTTTGAACATGGTATCAGAGCATCCACAAGATTGGGCTCTGTGGAGTAGAGCATTGCAGAAGAAGACTTCAAGATTGACCTGAAAGGTTGGAAAAAGAAGAGGACTGACTGTCATTTTCACTATTTTGGTCACAGAGGTATGCATTGTTGAAGGAGAGTAGCCATTGGTCAAGAGGCTATCGGTGACCCTACTGGAGCATCTGAAAGGCCCTATTGAGCCTATGCAAGCCTTGTATAGGCTCAGATTAGCCATTGTGTACAGTAGCAACCCCTGTTGAATCAACGTGAACTGTGCCTGTTGAGCTAGGTGGACTGCAACCTGCTCTGTCAAACATCAAATGGGGAACTTGGACAAGACTCATGAGGCATGTATGCTCACTCTTGAAGGTATCTGAAGAGTACAAGAGGAAAATGCTTGTGTGGGAGCTCTGTTATGAGCTGGAGTAATAAACACAGATCTGTCAAACATCAAATGGGGCACTTGGACAAGACTCATAAGGCATGTATGCTCACTCTTGAAGATATCTGAAGAGTACAAGAGGCAAATGCTGTTATGAGCTAGAGTAACAAGCACAAATCTATAATTAGTTCCGAACTGCTGTGAAAATGAATGGACAGCATGCATTCAGTCATTATTGACATACAGGAGCCTTGTACTACACTTAGAAGGCATCTTTAAAGCACAAGAATGTGTCAAAGCGTATATACATTGGATCAAATGTCTTGGAGCTGAGATTTCTTCCTTAGAACACTTAGATTTGAAAGCCATTGACAGGCTGGAAACTGTCATACACAGTGAATAGCAAGCATTGTATCTTACTGAAGCAATACATGTCACTTTGGAACTTCTATCACCTATATGAACTGACATATGCATGCTGAATGTATGGAGGATTGTGGAAAGCATTGGATGCTGCTGGACACTCAGATCTGGACTTGAAATAATTGCCTTGACAGTGCTTGGGCTGGTTATGAACAATCATGGTTATGAACAGTCATGTATTCCTTGTCAAGATTGTGGGAGAGAAGGAAGGAGTCTCGCTTGAAGCTTTCTTGCTTGCACAATGGGGGAAGACACACAAGGGTGGAGGCTGAAAACAGTTTTCCTCTTCTTAGTTGTGTAAGCTAAAAGAACTCAAGTACAAAGAAATAGAAGAACCCTATATATGGGTCTCAAACCAAACTCAACTAACTAAGGTGGCATACTAACTGAGCCACGAACTAGAGTAGATAAGGATAGCTATCATGTAGCTATTATTCATGGGCGGTGTACCAACCGCATCTGCAACTGACAAGTCGGTGACATAAATACACAACGGTCACCCTGGCGTATCACGAGTGGAGCTCGATATCTCAACACTCCCCCTCGATCTCAATCCCAATTCCTACACACCAAGCAGGTCTCTGAACTTGCGCAGCTTCTCTGCGCCCAATGCCTTCGTGAATATGTCAGCTACCTGATCCTCTGTGCTGACATAAACTAGATCAATAAGACCTAGTAAAACCCTCTCTCGCACATAGTGATAATGCGCCTCAATGTGCTTTGTTCTAGCATGATAGACTGGGTTATTTGCCAAGTGTATACTACTCATGTTGTCACAATAAATGACAACTGGTCCATCTGTAGACTGATGCATATCATAAAGTAGCTTATGCAACCAAGCTACCTCACATGCAGCCATTGCTGCACCCCTGTACTCAGCCTCTGTGCTCGACAAGGCAACTGTAGGCTGTTTCTTGCTGCTCCAAGTGACTGCAGCACTCCCAAAAGAGAACACATATCCACTGGTAGATCGTCTATCAGAAATACTACCAGCCCAATCAGCATCAGTGTATCCATGCAACTGTATCTGAACCCCAGTCTCATAAAATAGTCCATACTGCAATGTGGACTTCACATACCTGAGTATGCGTCTAGCCGCATCCAAATGTGGTTTCCTTGGAGCCTGCATAAACTGACTTACCAATCCAACAGCATAGCTCAAATCTGGCTGGTAATAGTCATATAAATCAAACTTCCTACTATGCGTCTGTACATAGTAGGGTCTTCTAGAAGCTCACCTACATCTGTGCTCAGCTTCACATTTTGCTCCAAAGGAACTGAAATAGGCTTACAGCCTGTCATCCCATATTTGGACAGCATGTCCAATCCATACTGCCTCTGCAAGAGCTGTATCCCACTTGGTGATCTAATCACCTCAATGCCCAAGAAATAACGCAGCTCTCCCAAATCCTTCATCTCAAACTTCTGCTTCAATAGCATTTTCACATGAAGGATATCTTCATCACTGTCACCTGTCATAATCAAATCATCAACATAAATGACAAGTAGCATAATACCTTTCTCTGTTTTTCTCACATAAAGTGAGAAATATGCCTTGGAAATCTGAAAGCCAATAGTGACAAGATACTGTCCTATCTTGTCAGACCATGCTCTAGGTGCTTGCTTCAAGCCATACAAGGCTTTCTTCAACCTGCAAACAAACTCAGGATGAACAACATGCACATAACCTGGTGGCTGCTCCATATAGACCTCTTCTTGCAAATCACCATGCAAGAAGGCATTCTTTACATCCATCTGGTGTAAAGACCATCCCTTTGATGCAGCCATAGCAATGACTGCTCTTACAGTTGCCATCCTTGCAATTGGACTGAATGTTTCTTCATAGTCAATGCCATATGTTTGTGCATCCCCCCTGACTACTAATCTTGGCTTGTATCTGTTCACAGAACTATCTGCATTGTGCTTCACCTTATAAACCCACTTACAGCCAATTGCATTCTTACCTTTAGGCAAAGGTACTAACTCCCATGTAGCATTTGCTTCCAAGGCATCCATTTCTTCATCCATGGCTTTCTCCCATTTTTCTTTTCCCATGGCTTGCTCAAAAGATGTGGGTTCTGGTTCCTGTATCACTTTGACCATATATGCATAGTGAATGGTTGTAAATCCATCATATTTCAGCCTATCCACAGGATACCTAGCTCTCGTAGACCTGCGCAAAGTAGGTTCACTCCCAGGTGCTCTCAAAACATCCCTGGTCTTCCTTACTCCAGGTATAACAATAGAAGGAATACCCAACTCATCATCAATGCTCTGTTCTGAGCCACTGGATTCACCATCCACATAAGAGTGACCTGCATTCACATCAAACATGGACTGATCAACCTTCTCTTTTCCTTTTCGTGATACCTGCATACCACTATCTGCATTACTTTGAGAAGATTCTCCTGATCTCAATCTGCCTGTCCATGGTGAGGAATGTGAACCACTACTAGAAGACGCTCCAGGTCCACTAATATTTTGTGACTGCTGCTGTGAATTTTGTGCAACATTACCATTTTGTGCATCTACATCATCAATCACATTTACTGGTTTATACCAGCTACTCATCTCATCAAAAACAACATCTCTGCTCACTGTAAACTTACGAGTAGAAGGGTTATAGCATCTATACCCTTTTTGCTGCAGAGAGTAACCAATAAAGATGCACTTCTCAGCTTTTGGATCCAACTTGGATCTCAACTCATCTGGCACATGTACATAGGCAATGCAACCAAAAAATTTTAAATGAGAAATATCTGGTTTCCTACCAGTATACCTCTCCTCTGGAGTCATTCCATGTATTGCTGCAGTGGGAGTCCTGTTCATTATGTAGACTGCTGTAGCAACTGCTTCAGCCCAATAAAAATCTGGCAAGTCTTTTTCATTGAGCATGGCACGAGATATCTCTCCAATATGCCTGTTTTTCCTTTCTGCAATTCCATTTTGTTGTGGGGTATAACTGCATGAATATTGCTGCTTTATGCCATGCTCCTACAAGAACTTTGCAAACTCATTTGAGAGGTACTCTCCCCCTCCATCTGACCTTAGGCATTTTATTTGCAGACCTGTTTCTTTTTCAGCCATAGCTTTAAGGGTTTTGAAATGCCCAAAAACTTCACTTTTCTTTTCTGCTATAGTCATCAATAAAAGTGACAAAATAATGACAGCCTCCAAGAGATGCAGCTTTAGTAGTCCACACATCAGAGTGGATTAATTCCAATGGCTTCTCACTCTCTTGAACATGTCTAGGAAATGGTTTCCTTGCCTGTTTTCCAAACTGACAGGCTTCACATACCTTATGCATTTCTGCAACCTTGAATTTTGGCAATCCTGCAACAATATTTTGGGCCTGCATTGATTTAAGCTGCTGTACATTAACATGACCAATGCGTTTATGCCATATATCAATATCTGCAACTACACCGGTCCCATGTGCAAACATTGCTGCACTCAATTCAGACATGTCTGCATCCAACGTAAACATTCTGCCCTTCTTCTTTCCTTTTGCTATCAAGTGACCTTTATTTTTCATATCCTCAACAAAGCATCCATGAGGATTAAATCTGACCTGCAAGCCCTGCTCAACCATTTGACCGACAGAAACCAGATTCTTGGTGATATTCGGGACATGAAATACATCGGACAAGTATTTCTTTTTCCCATCCTGCATAGACAAGGGAATTTTTCCAATCTGCACAATAGGATGTGCAGTATCATCACCAGTCTCCACAAATCCTGGTTTTTCCATTTTCCTTGCATCCTCCATCCATTCTGCATGACCTGTCATGTGGTTTGATGCACCTGAGTCAACATACCATACATCATTGCTTTCTTCTGCACTTGTCACAGAATTGTTCATGTGCTGCACCATGAACAAATGCTCATTTCTGTCATCGCCCTGTCTGCTAGAAGATGCATAATTCCCTTGTTGCAGTTTTCCATTCATGATGTCATTCTGCTTTTTATAGCAGTCTTTAGCCATATGACCCATTTTACCACAGTAGTAGCATTCAACATTACTGTTTGCATTTTGACCTCTTTGCCATCCACCACGACCTCTTTGGCTCCCCCTGCCTCTAGAGTTACCACGTCCTCCTCCATAGGACTGGTTTTCTTGAGTTTGCTGCATATTTTGATTTCTGCCACGGCCTCCAAATCGGCCTCCTCTACCTCTGCCTCTACCTCTTCCAGCATTTGAGTAGAAGACAGCTTCTTTTGAAGTTCCTCCTGAAGAAGATGCACCACCATTTCTTTGCTCCTCAGAAATTAGAAGAGCAATCAACTCCTCAAAATCAGGAAATCTTTCACGAACTGAAATGGATGTCTGAAACTGTGCATAATCCTTTCCTAGACCATTCAAGGTCACAGAAACTAAATCATCATCTTCCACTGGCGACCCGATGGAAGCAAGTGCATCTGCAATCTTCTTCACTTTCATGTGGTAGTCATTGATGCTCATATTTTCTCTTTGCACATTATGTAACTCTTGCTTGAGCTGCATTTTCCTGGCTTGCGTATTTGTGCTATACATTTTTGACAAAGTATCCCATGCCTCCTTTGGCGTACTTGCATCCTGAATATGCACAATCATAGAGTCTGAAATGCTGATAGACAGCCAGTACATAACTTTCCTGGCTCTCTCATGCCATGTTTTTAATGCCTGCATTTGCTGTTGATTGGGAACATCAGGAAGAACTGGTTCTTCTTCATTTCCTGCAACAAATTTCCAATATCCTTTTCCCATAAGAAATTCGTCATTCTAAACTTCCATGCTTGGAAGTTGTTTTTATCAAGCTTTTCAGTGACAATCTGTGAAAGAGAATCAGATGCCATTACAGAACACTGCAAAAAATTCTGTCACTGCAAAAAACACAGCTTCACCCTCACAAGGGAAAAACTGCAAAACTGGCGAAAGTGGTATTTGACCACACAGTCACTTCCTAGTGACGATTTTGCATCAATAGGCAACAGGGATGATTCTGTAACTCCCAATGTCTCTGCGCACAAGCATACGATGGAATTTCTACAGTAACTTTTCACTGACCTGTAGAACAGTGGTCGCACAGCATAAAACTGGGTCTTTTTCTGAGTGCGTGCAAAAAACTTCCGCCTCCAAAACAGGCCCCGAAATGGCCTCAAATCAAAAAAATAGGGTTGCCAAAAGGCTTTAGCCCTTTCCCGCAGCATATACTGCCCTCTTGCTTCACCGCGAAGGGCGTCTCAACCTGAGACAATACACTCCTGCACTTTCCGGCTGTGCTACCTGCAGAGATCTGCTCCCAAAACAGAAAATGAAAGCAACACTGCTCCTCTTACCAGAACGCCGCGAGCTTGGCTTGCTTTCTTGAGCTCCTTACCACGAACAAGGCTCTGATACCATGTCAAGATTGTGGGAGAGAAGGAAGGAGTCTCGCTTGAAGCTTTCTTGCTTGCACAATGGGGGAAGACACACAAGGGTGGAGGCTGAAAACAGTTTTCCTCTTCTTAGTTGTGTAAGCTAAAAGAACTCAAGTACAAAGAAATAGAAGAACCCTATATATGGGTCTCAAACCAAACTCAACTAACTAAGGTGGCATACTAACTGAGCCACGAACTAGAGTAGATAAGGATAGCTATCATGTAGCTATTATTCATGGGCGGTGTACCAACCGCATCTGCAACTGACAAGTCGGTGACATAAATATACAACGGTCACCCTGGCGTATCATGAGTGGAGCTCGATATCTCAACATTCCTTGATAGTGATTAATGAAGACAAGTTGTCTATGCCTACCCAAATGCTCATGTATTGAACCTATCACTTCAAAGTGAATGTATGACATGATTTGAAGACTTTTTGGAGCTACTTAAAGCTTGTTATGCTTATTTTTGGTTGACTGCAACCTGCAACCAAATTAGTTGACACTTGTACCTGCTGGTTATGCACTGTTTTGTGCTTCTATGCCTATGTATGGCTTGATACATGTATTAGCAGCTATCTGGGAAGTTTTGGGACATGTATGCATGTTGTTTTTTGGACTTGAAATTGTTGCTAGTTATACACAGTTTACAGTTTTCAAACTGCATCTTTGGTCCGTGGCAGTGAGGTTGTAGGAGTTTAAACTGAAGCAAATACATAGCATATGTATTGACTATTGTACCTACGGATTATACCGTCTGTTTTGGGACTGTTTTGAGTAATCAGTGGGCTGAAATAACCTAGTTTTTTACTGCAATTAGTTGCAGAAAAGTGTCATAAACTGTTGTGGACTGAACTTGGTCAGTCATACTTACTGGGTTGCAGGTAGTTAAACATCTGACAGATAGTCTATTGCATCATGGCTAATGCACATGGGACTGATAATATCACTCAGATAGTTGGAGAGAAGTTAGACAACAAGAACTTTGCATTATGGAAATTCAGAATGAAGAACTTTTT
The DNA here is from genome assembly GCF_053477565.2 of Lygodium microphyllum. NCBI lineage: Eukaryota > Viridiplantae > Streptophyta > Polypodiopsida > Schizaeales > Lygodiaceae > Lygodium > Lygodium microphyllum. The sequence goes on from NC_141158.1 coordinate 44,612,765, forward strand.
AGTTGGCAGGGGTTATTGGGATCTATGTACAAGAGATGAGGCTGCTCTTGAGTTGCCTGCAATGAATCCAACTAATGAACAAAAAAGAGCTCATAGGCTATGGAATGAGAGAGCATGTAAGGTGTTGCATTGGTTTTCTCTATGTATATCTGATGCTATGGTAATTCAAATCACTGGATGTGAGACTCTGAAGGATGCTTGGGACACACTGATGAAAAATTATGGAACCATGACACATGCACGAAAGATCCAATTGAAACAGCAGTTCAACAACATGTCTAGGAATGGCAGGAGCATCCAGGTGTATACCACGGAGATTAAGACGATAGCTGATCAACTTGCTACCATTGGCTCAAGTGTATCAGAAGATGATATGATTGCTGTTGCCTTGAATGGATAAGTGAAAGAGTACAAAGCCTTTGACACATCCATTTCTGTTAGAGAAGAGCCCCCTACCTAGAAAGAGCTAGTTGCTTTGTTGCTGCATGAGGAGGTCAAGCTTGGTTTGAATACAGGTTCCAATGTATCTCAGAGTAGAGACATTATGTTATACTCTAGCCAGCGTGGCAAAGGATTTAGAGGTTGTGGTTCATTTCGAGGTCGTGGTGACACTCGTAATGCTTATGGACAGCAGTAGCAGCAGGGTAATTAGCATGGTGCAAATACACAAGGCCAGCGTGGATCTGGCAGGTTTAGAGGCAGGGGGAGATCACTCTGAGGTAGAGGTGGTGGATCTGGTTCACGGCAATCATCTGATCAGCCCAACAGGGACAAGGATTGCCATTATTGTGGAAAGTATGGGCACATTGCAAAGGATTGCTACAAGAAGCAGGGAGATATGAAAGCAAAGGGCAAACAACATGGGCACTATGCATCTTTTAGTGATGCTCATGATGAGCAAGTTGATAGACTATTTGCCATGCAGCATGTATCCAAAAATGCATCGAGACATAATAGAGATGATAGATGGTACATTGACTCTGGAGCGTCAAACCACATGACACCGCATGGAGAGTGGTTTGATGAGATGGTTGCAGGTACACATGGTCATGTATATACTGGGGATGACACCCAACATGACATAAAGCATAAAGGGATTGTTCCTCTCATGATGCCTAATGGCAAGAAGAAAGGCCTGCATGATGTATTACATGTACCAACCATAACAAAGAATCTTTTGTCTGTGGGTCAAATGGCAGAACAGAATCTACAAGTAAGATTTAACAAAGATGGATGTTTCATTGAGGAGTATGGAAATGGCTGCAAGCTAATTGCCAAGGGCAAAAGAGATGGCAGCATGTTTACTTTGGATGTGACCATTCCGAGACTTAAGGTAGCCATGTTTGCTCATGATGAGAGTGCTATTCGGGATGTAGAGATTTGGCACAAGCGGATTGGACATGTCAATGTACAAAAGCTGAAATCTATGCAGCAGAAAGAAGTAGTACTTGGATTACCTAAATTCAAGTATAATGACTTTGGTCATGTATGCCCTGCATGTCAGTTTGGGAAGTAGGCACGGTTTCCGTTCATGAGACATGTTAAAAACAGCACTAGGCCTTTACAATTGGTGCACTCTGATATTTGGGGTCCTTCACATAATGCTTCATTTGGAGGTGCACGGTATTATGTCTCATTTATTGATGATTTTAGCAGGTACACTTGGCTTTATATTTTGAAGCATAAAGATGATGTGTTTGATGCATTTAAAGATTTCAAGAAGCATGCAGAGAATGAGTTGGGCTGCTACATATCATGTTTGAGATCAGATGGAGGAGGTGAATATGTCTCTGGTCCTGATGGAATCAGCTAGAGCTATGCTAAATGAGAAATGTCTGCCAAATAGTTATTGGACTGAAGCAGTGATGACTGTTGTCTATGTGCTGAATTGAACCCCTATAGCAGGGATTCATGATGTCACTCCATATGAGAGGCTATATGGTCATAAACCTGATATTTTGCACTTGAAGGTATTTGATAGCATTGCATATGTGCATATACCAGATGAAAAGAGGAAGAAATTGGATCCTAAGGCAGTGAAGAGTGTGTTTCTGGGATATGCACAGGAACAGAAAGCTTATAAGTGTTATGTACCTTCTATGCATGAGACACTCATAAGCAGAGATGTGGTATTTGATGAGTTAGCATCCTGGTATGGGAATCCTGTTGTAGTGCCTACTGATGGCTCACCCAGTATGAGTCATGCTGAGAATACTTCTGCAGAGAGTACTTCCATGAGTGGTCAAATAGGTGATGTATCATCTACAGTGAGTCCTTGGACAGGACGATTGCATAGTCACACTATTGCATCCACTGACACGGATATGTCAGTGAGGGGGAGAACAGATAAGGGAAAAGAAAAGGTTTTTGAAGATGTAATAGGTCCACTCACTGCAAGTTATGAGTCATCTAGCAGTGACAGCTTAGACAGTGAATTGGGGATTCCATCTGTTATGATGCCAGGTGCTAGGCAGAGTCGTTATGTGCCACCTCATGAGAGGCAAGCTCATAGTGAGCCACAACTCAAGAAATCAGAGAGGGTCAGACAACCTGTTGATAGATACACTTACACTGGATATTCAGCCCGTCATTATAATTATATGACGAAAGTAACATGTTTTAGAGAACCAAGCAAGTTTGATGAGGCAGTTGCAGATGAGGATTGGTGTGCTGCTATGGATGAGAAATATTCAACTTTGGCTAAAATTGGCACATGGGATCTGGTACAGTTGCCTGAGGGCAAAACACCTATTGGCTACAAGTGGGTGTATAAGGTAAAATGTAAATTAGATGGATCATTGGAAAGATACAAGGCCAAGCTGGTTGCAAAAGGGTATGCGCAACAGTATGGTCTTGATTATGAGGAGACTTTCAGCCCTGTAGCAAAGATGGCTACAGTTAGAACTATGATTGCTTTGGCAGCAGCTAGAGGCTAGAAACTATGGCAGATGGACGTAAAGAATGCCTTTCTGAATGGAGAGTTACAGGAAGAAGTTTACATGGAACAACCTAAAGGCTATGTGCATCCAAAATTTCCAGCACATGTATGCCAGCTGAAAAAGACGTTATATGGGCTGAAACAAGCACCCAAAGCATGGAATACTCGCATCAGCAGTTATTTGCAGCAACATGGTTTCCGATTGGGTGATGCTGATCATAGTTTGTTTGTGAAAAAGACAGATCGTGGCTATGTATTCCTAGTTGTCTATGTTGATGACTTGATCATTACAAGAGATGATGAAAGTAGGATTGCTGAAGTAAAGACATGTTTACAGGCTGAGTTCAAGGTCAAGGACCTAGGAGAGCTGAAATATTTTTTGGGGATAGAGGTTGTCTCTACACCTCAAGGCATATGGCTGCTACAAAAGCAGTATGCTCAGGACATGTTACAGAAATATAGTATGGCTGATTGCAAGCCTATGGATACGCCTTTAGAGAAGAATGTCAAGCTGCAGATTGATGTTGGGACAGAGATTGAGAATGTTACCATGTACATACAGATGGTAGGCAGCCTGATCTATCTCACGATCATTAGACCTGACTTGAGTTATGCTGTGGGGCTGATCAGTTAGTTCATGCAGAAGCCTCGCAAACCACACTTGGATGCAGTCAGGAGAATTCTGAGATATGTACAGAGTACCATAGATCATGGATTGTTTTATGCATATGAAAAACCCCTTGACTTGATGGGGTATACTGATGCTGACTAGGCTGGTTGCACTTATGATAGGAGGTCAACCAGTGGCTATGCATTTGGATTGGGTAGTAGCATGATCAGTTGGCAGAGTAAGAAACAACCTACAGTTGCACTGTCCAGTACGGAAGCAGAGTATCATTGTGCGACCTTAGCGGCCTGTGAAGCTATGTGGTTACAGAAGTTGCTGAATGACTTGGGAATACACTTGGACAGCAAAGTAAGGCTGTACTGTGACAATTTAAGCAGTGTCATGTTAGCAAGCAATCCTGTTTATCATGCAAGATTGAAACACATTGAGGTTCACTACCATTTCATCAGGGAAATGGTTTTAGCAGATCAGATTGACTTGGAGCATGTGAAGACTGAAGATCAGGTAGCAGACATCTTTACCAAATCACTTGGTAAAGATAAGTTCATTCACTTTAGACAGGTACTTGGAGTGATGCAGATGGTTTGAGTTTTTTGGTTTGAGCTTGAGGGGGAGTGTTAGAAATCAAGCTCCACTCGTCAATTTGTTTTGGTGTGTAACCGACATCTGTGACAGCTAGTGTACAGCTGTCTCCATGTGACTACATTAAATAAGTCGGGTTAGTAGTTAGTCAGTGACTTGACTAGAGTTAGCTAGTCTAGTTAGTCTAGTTTACTATACATTGTATTGGGTGGTTTAGTGTTATGTTGAAGAATGAAGAAAAGACATTGAGAGCCTAAAGACTCATGGATATGGTGTTTTTCCTTGTCTCTCTCTCTCTCATCTTTGAACACTTCCTTGGTATTAAGCTTTTCTTTTAGCTCGCTTACTTCTTTTTGGTACATGGCCACCTGCCAGGTTTTCTCTAGCCACAGCCACCGACTACTTCTTAGTTTCCAACTCAACCTAGTGTTCTCTTCTTCTCCTTGGCTTTTTTTAACTGCAAGGGCAACTCTTTGATATATTCATCATGGCCAGCAATCGGTGTCATCATTGTAGAGATGGGAGTCATGGTGGAGGTTTCCAATCTTTTTCGTTTCAGGTCATCCTATCTTGATTCGGCATCTACCGTTGCGAGTCTTTTTTGCCCTATGGTTGGGGTTTCCATGCTCTTTTCTTGAGCCAGTTCCTTGTTAACAAAATATTGCACCCAGGCCATAAGATTAGTGGCATCGACCATGGCTAGGGTGCTCTAAATGGGCATTACTGTTAAGGGGGTAGGTACCATGAGGGGAAAAATGGGGGCTTTGCCCTTGCCCTCCTGCGCTATGGTTGGCATTCCTTTAGGTATGTAAGTGCCTGAACTTAGGCCCTTCTCTCTTGTTAGTGGGCTCAAGGTATCCATCTTGCCTTGTTCACCTTGTTGCTCCATTGACTTGTGTTTGGATAGCTCAATGTCTTCCTTTTCCTTCCTCAACTCCTCCACCTATTCAATAACCTTTCTCATCCTCTCTTCCTCGGATCTTTTTGACTCGTTCTTAGATTTCTGCAAGTCCACTTCCTCCTTTCTTTTCCTTTCTTCCTCCTGCTTTCTCTACGTCATCTTCTTCTTAGGCTTCTCTAATTTTCTTTTGCTGGACTAAGCTTCTTAAATCTTCCTCCTCTTCACTAACTGTCCTCTCACTTGATTGTTCTTTGCCATGATGAGGAGGTGCCATGCCGAGTGTTTCATCTGCTCCCTCCTCTCCATCCCGTGCCTCTTTTGGATAAGAGTGGTTAAGATTCCTCCATACCCAATGAACATGGCTTTGGCTGAGGGCTTCTTCCTCTCGGCTCCTTTTGATGTTGGGGATTCTCCACCTATCGGTTTGCTTCCGAGGGCTAGTGCTTTAGCGGATTTTGTTCATGGGAGACATCGGTGTGGCAATCAGCTTCTTAGTTGCTAAACACAAATTATGATTCTTCCCAAGAACAAGGGAGTGTTCTTACTTCCGTCACTATAGACTCATCTAAGAGTTCCAAGTCTAAGCGGTCATAGCTTTAGCAAGTGACATGAAGGTGGCATCTAAGACATGCAACAAAGTCATCCCCTGTATTCTCCACTAAGTCTAGGGCTATAGTCAGAATTGATTTTTGCTCATAAGAGGGTCTAAGGCTGGCAGGGGTTGGGGTTTGACAAAACTAGAGAGTTTAGTAGAGCTTATGGTGGCCTCTTTGGTTGTTCCTAAGCTTGCGGTTGGAGCTTCTATACAATAGGCTGGGTTGTGGCTGCAGTTGATGCATGACGACACTCATTTGATGTTCCATGAGATGTAGGACTAGTCATGGTATGAGTGTGAGTAGGAGGCTATGGTTTGGGCTGATAGATTCACTTAATCTTCATTGGTTTGTGTGTTGGTGATTCTGAAGGCTTTGAAACTAGAGGCATTTATGACCTTGGCCTTGGATGTGGCATGTGGGTTTGTGTGGTCAAGTTTGAGGGTGATGTTTGATTAGTGCCTTGGGCCATTTTGGACTTAGGAATCTATATCCAGGTGCTATCCTCATAATAGCCTTGCGCTCACAATAGGGTCTTGGGGACCGTACATCAATGTCTATAGTTGCATCTTGGCCTTCTAGGGCGTGAGGTGGGGTTCTTAGCCTTGTAGGGTTGTGGACCCCTAGGTGGTAGTTGTTGATGTTTAGGCATCCATTGAAGCTTTGGCTCATGGGCCTTAGCTTTGCTTTTAGTGATTTGGTGGTCTTGAGGCTTGGTGGGTTGTGACGGCGAAGCACTACCCCCCTCTTTAGACTTGGCGGCAAGTTTCTCTATCGATGGCTTTGTCGACTTGGAAGGAGCCACACCGCCCTTGCTAAAAGATGTAACTATGCAAACATTGCAGATGGCTAGGTGGATATGCTACGACTCATAGTCAACATTACAACAAGCTTTCTTTTTAAAGGTTCGTCCCTAAGAACAACTCCATGTCTGCATCTTTAGTGTTCGGCAACACATAGAAGATCAACGGCATACTTTCAAATTCGATAGAACTTGCAACCTTGCACTTTTCCAAGAGTGCATATGATTGGCTCCCATACGGGTTGAGTTTAGCATTAGGGGGTTATAACTATGGTTTGCCAATTTGGGTCCAATGATCATGAGTTAAGACATTAAAGTCAGCTTCCTCATTGATCAAGAAGTGACTATTATGCTTAGGTAGGCTAGTTCTATAGCTCCTCATCCTCATCGTCCATGTCAATGATGGTGGCTACTCATACATTGACATGGGACTCTAGCATTGGAGGATCATGCAGTGGGTGCGTGGGAGGATAGTACTTCTTTATGCAACTGCCATTGAAGAAGCCTATGCCCTCACCTTCCAGGGTTTCGAGTTTCACGTTGCGAGTTCAGCTAATGGCCCAAACTATGAAAGGTCCTAACCCCCTAAACTTCATTTTCTATATATTTCTCCTTGATTGAGTATAGCAGTACTAAGTCCCCCTGTTCAAAGTCTCACTACTTGACATGCTTGTCAAATTAGATTTTTTGTCTTGCCTTCTCGCATATTAGCGAATGAGTGGCTAGAAGCTGAGTTTGGGATAAGAGTTTGAGCTCAACTAGCAGGCGCTCCACCATCCATGTCTCCTTCCCATCCCATCTCTCTTGAAGGGCTATCCTTGAGCTAGGAACAAAGATTTCTAAGGGTAGAATTTCCTTTGTTCCATAGGTCAACCTAGAGGGAATTTGACCTACAACCATTTTGTAAGTTGTGCAGTAGGCCCACAAGGCTACCATCAACTTGTTATCCCAATCACTGCACGAAGTAGAGACTACCTTGGTCAAGATGTTCACCAAGATTTTATTTGTAGATTTGGCTTGGCCTTTTTCTTGGGGGTAATAAGGTAAAGATTTTTTATGGATGATTAGGAAGGTGGATAGGAGATGAGTTATCACTTTGTTGTTGATGAAGTGTGTGCCTTGGTCACTAACAAGTTCAATGGGGCAGCTGAATCATGAGATCACTTGCTTCCATAAGAACTTGGTAGTGGTCTTAGTGTCATTTTTTCTCGTAGCTCGTGTTTCTGCCCATTTTGTTAAATAATCGGTGTGGCGACAATGATGTACTTAGCTTGTGAATACTATGCCGTAGGACTAATGGGTATGATAAACTCAATCCCCCATTTCTCGAAGGGTTGTCATGTAATAATTGGGGTTATCTCCGTGTGATTCTTTCGAATAGGAACCTTAGTCCATTGGCACTCATCATAGTGCGTGTTGCATCTCGAAAAAGAGTGGGCCACCACAGCTAGGATTGCAACACCTTGCGAGCTATCATATCTCCATTGAAGTGTCCTCTTGCAATTCCACCATGTGCCTCTGTGAGTATATCATGCACTTCATGCTCACACATGAATCTACATAGCACCCGTTCCTGCCCCAACCTATAGAGTTGTCCTTCTATCAACTAGTAGGGTTGGATCTTTAGGATGAGTAACCTAAGTCGGGCCTTTTATATTGGTCATTTAGGTAGTCCATGCTCAAGCACTTGAACTATGTCATCTACCCAATACAGCATCATGTTGGCTCTAAACAAATCTCTTTCGCTAGACAAGCTAAGTAGATGTGCGTCTAGGAATTTGTCTACGATGGCTTGTCCAACAACTTCTCCTATGGGGATGTGAGACATATGGTTGGCCATGTAGTGCTACTTCCCTTTACGTACCACCATGGAGAAGTCAAACTCTAAAAGTAGAATTAGTCATCGAGTGATGTGTCATGTGTAGCACAAGGTTTATTAACAAGATATAACAAGGCTTGATGGTCAACATAGAAGGTAAAAGACGTAGCCAAAAGTTAATGCCAAAATTTCTTTACAGCAAATACCATGGCCAAACCCTCCTCTCTCTTCATTGTTGAGTAATTCATTTCAGCCTTAGTGAGTTGTCTACTAGCAAAGCTCACTGGGTAATCTAGGTTTTGTTTACCAAGCTAGCACAACACAGCTCCTATGGAAAATTTCAAAGCATCAATGTGCATATGGAACGTGATTGTCCACTCTGGGGCTCGTAGAATTGGTGCCGTGGTCAGAGCATTTTTCAGTTCCTCATATGTGCGTTGGCATTCCTTGGTCCATTCGAATATGATCAATAGCTTGTATAGAGGTCTAGAAATCAATACATAGTTCAAAACAAATCGCTAATAATACTCTGTATGACCTTAGAAGCACTGAACAACCTTGTAATTAGTTGGGGGTGGAAGATCGACAATGGCCCTGATCTTTGAGAAGTCTGTGACAATGCCATTCTTTGTCATACGTGTCCTAAGATGCATCCGTATTTTACCCAAAACTGGCTCTTCGAGGGATTCAATGAGAGATGATATAGTTGACATCGTTTTTCAAAGACCATGTTCAAAGATCGCTCTAAGTTTGTCTAAGTATTCCCTCCAAGTAAAGTGAAAACACAAGTCATCCACAAAGACCTCTAACTACTTAAGAATATCTTTGAATATAGTGCACATAAGTCGTTGAAAGGTAGCTGCTGCATTAGTCAACCTGAAAGGCATGACTATGTAGGCAAAGATACCCCACTCAGTGGAAAATTTCCATCTTATGTCTATCCTTAGGATGCACTTGCACACCCGATTGTATCCAAAGAAGCCGTCTAGAAAAATTGTAGGACTCTTTGCAAGTCACTCTCTTGAGCATATGTTTGGTGTACAACAATGGATAGTTATCTCTCTTCGTAGTAACGTTTACCTTCTTGTAATTGACACACACTCTAATCTTTCCATTCTTATTCAATATGATGACTATGGGTGAAACCCAGTCCATGTGCTCAATTTTGTAGATGAATCCTGCTGTCATTATCTTGTCCATGTCTTCCTTGATGGCATGGGTGTGCCTTGGATTCATGGGATATGGTCGCTACTTGACTAGTGTTGCATTAGGTGTCATGGATATGTTGTGAGTCACTATGTCACTAAGTGTTCTACCCCTTTGAGCTCTTCTAGGGTCCAAGCAAAGATGTCTATATACTCTCGTAAGAGAGCAATGAGACTTGCTTCCTCTTCCTCAGTCAAGTCATTGACTATAAAGATAGGTCACCTTGTCTCCCCTTTCTTAACTAAAATGATCTCCTTGACCGTGGTAGGCCCTTCAATTGGTTCACTTACTTATCCTTGTCGTTTGGCTCCAAGTAAGATCACTACCCTATCTCCTTTTTTGAATTTCGTGAATCCCTTTAGTAAGTCTTGTGGTTTTCGCTACTCTTCTACCTGTGTTTCCTTAGGTAGCTTTTGTTTTTCCTCCCTTAGCTGTTGGCACCTTAGGTGGATGGGTAGGTTCCACTTGGTGTGTCTAGTCTTGGAAGGTCTGGGAATCTTAAGATCACTATCTGAGCTGACTTCCGACTCAGAGTCAAACTCTCCATCTTAGCTAGAAGAGGGATTCTCTCTTGGTTGTTGCAGCTCAGAAGGTGAGTCCATTCTCTCAACAGTGGGTGTCACTTGATTGGTGGGCTAGGTCTGCCTACTCATAGTCAATTGCACCTATGTGCTCCAACTAGGTTCAATCGCAATCCATGCACTTGACCCCCCTCTCTATCCTAAAGGTATTCTGCTTGTGTGGTTTTGAGTCAACTCGTATTTATTCTATTACACCCCCCTAGTGTCATTTTCTATAGTATATATTTCCCGTTCGCTCTCATCACCAAAGGAACAATAGTCTTCATCCTCATCGTGAGAGCTATCATTGTCTGATTGCTCATCCTCCCCAGAGTCCTCATATGTCTTTTCTTGTTGGTCGAGGACTAAGGCCCAATTGTACATCAAATTTCAATCATACACCTTGGACCATTTCCACTTAGGCTCATCCAAGTGATCTTGGAGTGGCTTGAGATTCGTTGCTCGATCACTCGCCAACTTGTTGGTCAGATATCCTAGGATCTCAAGGAGCTCTTGTCTATTGTCTAGGACTTGGAATGTGATAGGGTTGGGTCTTTCATGTAGGCTTCTAGCCATCATGAAAACTGGTACTGAGGATGTGTCCTTGGGCTTGCCAATCGTCTTAATGGCTTGTTTGTACACCTCATTGTCCAAGAATGGTAGGTCAATGGTAGCAAGAATATGCATCTCGTCTCACTCGTCCTCAGGACATGGGATATCTTTGGTTAAGACCCCATAGGATTTCCTTACCTAGCTATCATCCTTCATCAGCATGGTGGAGATGGCGTCTAGGTCAACCATCATAGTCTTCCAGGTGTCCATCTCTATCCTTACAGCCTATGTTTGATTGCTTAGGAAGATGAGACCGTTGCCCCAGTCTTCTATGACTCTTGCATTGCATATCCAATGTCAGCCTAGCAAGATGTGGTAGTCCACTCCCTTCATGACTATAAAGTCAATAGAGAATTGGACTATTGCGATCTTCATTGGTCAATTCCTTAATACAGTGAATGGTTTCACCTTCATTCTATTAGCCAGTGTGACATTGAACCTAGCAGTCTCAACTAGTGGGTTACACCAAGTTTGGAGTACTGCATGGCTTAGCACACTAACTCCCACTCTTGTGCCTACAATTCCCTTTCTTATGACATCTCTAAGAGCTAAGACTAGCAAGACTACATGTATCTCTGTGTCTTCCCAAAAAGCATTCACATGCAAGGATTTGGACATGAAGTGCAGCATCAAGCTTGGTATTTGTGTTTTCACATCGTGCTCGTGTGAGTCTCTTGCTCATTTGATTCTTTGACCCATTGTTTCAGCTCTTGCCATAGCATTGGATACTGCATAAGCAAGCCTCCTAAGCTTAGAGTCACAAGGGTGGTCACCAATGTGTTAAGGAGGTTGCTAGCTACTTGCTCTCTTCTAACCTTGCGGTTCTTGGCCAATGGCCTTGACTAATTTGTTTGCCCATAGCATTTAGACATTGTCTAAACGACACTACTTGTGATGCATTTGTATCCTCAATTTTAGTCATGGGGGTGAGACTAGCATACTCATGCTTGAGAGATTATTGATCTTGTCTTCTATTATGGGCTCAGCGTCTTTTAGGTGCTCTTGGGTTTCTTTCACCCACTCCTTCACCCTCTTGATAGCTTCAAGTTAGCTCTTTCGGGTTGGAGTACTCCCCGACCTTAGCGCTTTCCTTTGAAACCATCCTTGGAGCTGACGTTTCTACCTCTGTGGCATCAGTGACTTTCCATCCGCTAATTAGTGTCATGGCACTTTCAGATTTGAGTGTGACCTTAGCATCTGGTCTCTTCTTCCTCCATCTCCGACTCTTCTTTTCAATTGAGGTTGCGTATCAAGGTTGCTCGGCCCTAGCAATGATATGCCAGCCTGCTTTATCTACGTGCAGGTCATGATATGCAAGGGGATAGGTATGGCCTCTCCATCGAGTGCCTTGACACTGAACAACCCTAATGGGACCAACGGATCATATGCCGAACTAGAAGATGGCTTATGTCTAGGAAAATTGTCAAAAATATGAGTGATTCCACACTCGGCGCATCTTAGGTTTGTCGTTTCTCTACTTCCTTGCTCCCTCTCGGGACAGTGTGTAGACACATGTCCTGGGTGACCGCAAGTCCGACACACTATTAACTCTTTCTACCCTCCTAGGCCTCTACCTCTCCCTCTACCTAAAGCCATCACCGGTGCTGGTGGGTAGTCCATAAGGATTGCATTGCCTTCTTCATCGTATGATATGTAAGGGTGTACATAAGGCTCGTCACCGTTCGGCTCCTCCACATAGTGGACTAGAGTGTCACTTGGTGGATGAGTTACATAGGGTCCAGGTGGTCTAGGGATACTAGTAGGGTTTATCTCCATCCTAGGGATGGTGGGCTTAGTGTCATTAGGTATTGAGAGGGCCAATTGGGTTCCCCTTCCAAAGAAGTTTGGTGGCCTAATTGCAAGATAGGGTTGAGCATAAGGCTGTGAGTATGGGAGTCTCCAAGGTAATCGACAATGCATGGCGTCATGGCCACACCTACTGCAATTAGTGTAAGGTTGTGACCTAGGATCTTGACACTCAGCAGAAGCTGGCAGGTGGTTTTCACCACAACACACACATTGGAGATGTGGGCGCATTGGTTATCTCATCATCTCCTGCAATTTGGCTATGTCCATCTTCATCTCTACTAGCTCTTGCCCTGAATCAATGCCCTTCCCTTTATCCGGAGCACTTGGGCCTGGTCTCTCAATTGGGATTGAAGCTCTCTCGGAATTCTTAGTGCTAGACTCTTCTTGATTCAAGATCCTGGAGCTTCTCTCCTTGAGCTGGTCATCCACTCTAATAGCTTCCTCAAAGACTCTTGCTAGCATGTCTCGCAACATGCTTGAGTTGTAAGCCAAGGTTTTGTAGAGCTCTTCACTTCATATTCCAACAATGAATACTGCCAACACCGCTCTTTCCGTTGGTCTCTTGCACATAGGGATTCTCTTAAAGAGGCTCCTCACATGGGTCATGTAATATCAAATATCCTCTTTCTCTCTCTACTTGACATTCATAAGTCGCACTAGGAGTATCCAAGTTTGGAAAATCTCTTAATGAAGAAATTTTTTAGGCCATTGAAATTGGCTCGCTCAACATCATCCAAACTCGTATACCAGGTCCTACCCTTATTGCCTAAGAATAGACCAAAAGCTTGTGACCATTGAGTGAGATCATTGAGGCCGTTGGCCTCACAGACCTACTCGAATTGCTCTACGAAGTTGTATGGCGGTTCCTCGATTGGTATTTGTCCAGTTGCTTTGCTACCATGAGAATTTTTGTTTGGCTCTTAGAGCCTTGACTGACTCCTAACCCTGCCAGTAGTGATGTTGCTAATGCTACATCACTCTACTCCGCTGCCACGTTATCTAGTAGCCACTTTGTTAGAAGCTTGCTCAGCGTGAGGTCTCCTTCTAGTGCTCTCTTGTTCTCTGTTTGATTTCTGCCTACTAGGGCTAGCACTCTCTGGATCTCTCACATTTCTGTGTTCTAGAGTAAGCTCCTAGTTTACCAATCCTAGTTGTACACAACTATGCCTCGCAAAGCTTTGTGTGCTAGCTTCCTCTCCTTCTCGAGGTTCGTTATGATGTCCTCTCTAGGTCTACTGCAGTGTTCTAACTGGATTTGAGCATCATATTTTCTCACTAATTACTGGATCGCCTCAAAAAGGTCTTCTAGGTCAAGTTCTTTGTTGCTTCTATAGCCTGAGCTATGTCTAAGATTTCTTGTTCTACCAAGTTGTCGATTAGGTTGTTGATGAGGTCGAGTAAATCCACCTCCCCACTAGTGTCGGTCATTGCTGTGTGTCTCACTTTTCTGTTGAGTTCTTTGCTTGGTCCTACACCTGGGGATTCAATCACCTGTCTATGTCCTGGGATCTTCTCTTACTAGTGGGTTCCTTCAAGTTTTTATGTCTGAGTGAGTTTCTTGTTAATTACAAAGAGTCCTCAACTTACCCTCACTCTGTGTATGTGTTTGTACTCTTTTCCATGCACTGTACGTAATCACGCTTTTAGCTTTTCTTAAGTGTGTTTTGAGTGCTGGAAATTAGAGTGAGTGAGAAAACAAAGTGTCTAAGTGGCTCTTGCACTCTTGTTTATGGGTTTGCCTAATAGGCTTGTATGTTCAAGTCTTCACCAGGTTATAGGGTTTTTTTCTACACCTTCCACTCAGTTAAGATTTGATTGGGGGTCTACAACCCCACTTGATGCCACTAATGGGTCGGATCGCTAGATAGTTGCCTAATGTCGTCTCTATATCTTTGTCTCGTTGATTCTTCTATTCCTTATGCCAGAAAGGTGTTTCAAGTGTCTATATGGCCTTTGGAGGTTTGTACATCTAGTATCTAGGTGGGTCTGGTCCAAAATTTAAAAATTTTAGGAAAATTTAGATTTGGTTCAATGGGTCTGAATTGCAAGGGTTGAATTTATCCCTTGGACACCGAACAACTGGAACTGGACTAGAATTGGGCCAAATTGGGATGTTTGAATAACATGTGGCACAAGTGGGCCAAGACCGAATATGGAGTTTGGATGGGCTGAATGGCCGAGGGCCGATTAGAGGCTATGTCTGAGGGTTGAGTGGTTGAACAAGACTAGGTCGAGTCGGGCAGGCTGAGGGCCAAATAGTCGAGGGCCGAGTGGTTGTGTGTCCGAATGTGCAAGGCTAGCTCAGATAGGCCGAATGGCCAAAGACGAGTAGTCGAGGGACGATTCTGGGACTCGGCTCAATATCAAGTCACTCAAACGGGCCAAACACGGCACGTTTCTTGCCAAAATGGTGAAAATTTTGACACGCCAAGATATTCAAGGCTTCATACTTGTCAAGAACTTCCAAATCCTATCTATGGATTAAGGAGAAGGTTTGGGTATACCTATAGCAAGCAACAAACCATCGGCGTGGCAAGATCAAAGTGAATCCATGCAATGGAGTTCTCTCTCTCTCTCTCTCTCTCTCTCTCTCTCTCTCTCTCTCTCTCTCTCTCTCTCTCTCTCTCTCTCTCTCTCTCTCTCTCTCTCTCTCTCTCTCTCTCATAACCAGGGTTTCAAATGAGCTCTCCCTTGGCCTCTTGGCTATTAAACCCCTTCCTGACAAAGGTCTTGTCACTCATGATCACTCACTTGTCGACCTTAATCCCCTTGAGTACTCTTTTTTCTTGTTTTTCTTTATTTTTTCCCTATTTGGACTGTTTTATAGTAGCAACCCTATGCTTTTCCAATCAGATTTCTTAATCCTAACCTAATCTAAATGAAACAAGAATCGAAAGAAAAGTATTGAAATGATTTCTCCTACTCTCCTAATCATCAAACCATCAAAATAACCAAAATACTTACTTGTTGTGAAGATAAAAAAACCCAAAACTTCCTACCTATCTTAAGCTTTGATTCAAGGATGGAACCCTTACTTCGATGCTCAATTTGAAGCGCTCAAGCTTGAATCCATTGGTCTCGGCAACGGAACCAAAATGTAGAAGGGAGCTCATGCTCCACCGCCAAGATTCACGAACCACTTATTCATTCAAGTGTTTCAAGCAAGCACCTATGACTATCTCTGACCTAGTCAACGCACCTTCAATCTCCTACCGGGGTGTAGTGAGCTTACCTCAATGCCTAAATGAGTTGCCTCCTCCCTCAAGCACACTGGTAGCTCCGCAATTCTTGATGTAAGCTCAAGCATCCTCAAGCCTCCACCTCCAAGCTCCATTCTCCATAGCCACATGCGAGACAAGAGAAGATAAGAGAAGAGAAGAAAAAGAGAGGAGATGGTGGAGAGCTTCACCTCCTTGATCCCTTACCCTCACATACTCACTCCCTCACACTCTCACACTCCCTCTCTCAAGCACACACAAGAAAGCAAAGAGAAGAGAAGAAGAGAACAAGAAGAGTCTCTTGTTGCCACAAACCAAAGAATGAGCTCTCATTCACTTTTTGAACTTTATATACATGTCCTAAAATCCTATGGGCACCCATCTCCTTTTTCACATGACCGACGTCGTGCCACTACGCGGACACAGTGTGAAAAACTCTGAAATGCATCATCATTCGAATTTCTTATTAATGTAGAGAGTCAATGTGATCTGAGTCATTAGTGCTAGTATCCATGGCATGGATTATAAAAAAATACTAGACTTTTGGATAATTTTAGCTTTTTTTATATTATTTATTGTAAAAATATGAAAAAAACTAGAAAAAGCTTCTAGATTAGGATGACATGCAAAAAACAATTTTATTTTTCAACTAGTGATGAGATTTTTCATAAAAAATACAAATTGGCAAAATCGTGTGCGTCTCGATCGCTGTTGATAAGCTGAAAACTGCACTTTGAACAAGAAAAAGAAGAAGGAGTGATCTAGGAGATCCCTGACCAGGTGTCTCGTAGGTGTCTTGTGGTTTTACCCCCCTTGCAAAGCCAACGAAGCCATCAGATTTGGGTTTCGAGCAGCAGAGAAGGAGCTGTTATTTTCTGATCCACGTTTTTGTTCTATGAGGGAGCTCCAGGAGATTTAATACCTGGAAATTGCTTTTGAGTAGTGCCAGACAAAGGATTTCAGGTTCTGTCAATGCATATTGATTCAATTCATTGTGCTTTGTCATGATCGTGTTTACCTCTTGTGTATTCATTATCTTCTATTTCATCTCCTATCTCTACTCCTTCTACCTCTGATCCCCAGTGGATTCAACCTTTCGACAAAAACCCCTCCAACACTGGCCATTGTGGCAAGGTCCTCTTTTCATTCCCTTCAACTTGGCCTATTTCTTTAGCCTATGTCTGTCTACCCTTTTAAAAATTGCACAGGAGGGAGCCTGTCGCTCTTTTACAAAAGTTTTGGGGTTCCTTTCACTTAAAAATGTGCTTTTGCTTTTAACTTGATTTTGGAGGCCGCTCTTGCACATTTTCTTGTTCTTTGTCCTACTTTTTCCATTTTGTTGTTACAAATATAATATACATTTAAGTCCAAAAGTATACACTATTGCAAGTCTATTCCTATACCTTTGGATATTAATGCTAAGCTTAGTACAAATGCAGGTGACTTGATTAAGGATGTCACTATGTATTAGAAGATTGTGGACAATCTTATCTATTTGATGATCACTAAAATACCTTATTTTGAACCCACATAGTCCACATGTATATTCATGGGTCTCGTGGAAGCTACATAAATTGACTCTCTAAACCAACTATGTAGCTTGGGTAAGTTACTCATGAATATACATGTGGATTATGTGGGTTCAAAATAAGGTATTTTAGTGATCATCAAATAGATAAGATTGTCCACAATCTTCTAATACATAGTGACATCCTTAATCAAGTCACCTGCATTTGTACTAAGCTTAGCATTAATATCCAAAGGTATAGGAATAGACTTGCAATCAGCCATACTATACTTCTTCAACATATTAAATGTATACTATATTTGTGACAACCATATACCCTTTGAAGTCCTAATTATGTCTATGCCAAGAAAATAATGTAGCTCTCCCAAATCCTTCATCTTAAATATAGTCTTGAGAAGACCTTTCACATGGTCAATCTCTATCTCACTATCACCCACAGTGATCAAATCATCCACATATGTAATAATAACCACAATATCTGCATCACTCTCATATACATAGAGTGAGTGATCATAGCATGTGCTCTGCAAAATCCCATGCTAACAAGGTATTTTCCAATCCTAGAATGGCATGCCCTAGGTGCTTGCTTTAGCTCATACAAGGCCTTAGAAAGCTTGTATACATAATGTGGATAATTCTCATCCATATAGCTAGGTGGTTGCTCTACACTAAACTTTCTCTTGCAACTCTATCTCATTATCACCCACAATGATCAAATCAGCCACATATACAGTAATAACCACAATACATGTATCACTCTCATATACATAGAGTGAGTGATCATTGCTAGTGCTTTCCAAAATTCAATGCTGACAAGGTATTCTGTAATCCTATCATGGCATACCCTACGTGCTTGCTTTAGCTCATTTAAGGTCTTACAAAGTTTCTATCCACAATGTGGATAATTCTCATCCATATAACTAGGTGGTTTCTCTACATAAACTTCCTCTTGCAACTCTCCATGCAAGAAGGTATGCTTAACATCTATTTGATGCATAATCCAACATTTTGATGCTGCCATTGCTATGACAACCCTCATAGTGGCCACACTAGAGCAAAAGTTTCCTCATAACAATACCATGAGGGCAACTAGTCATACCTTATAATGCTCAATAGATTCATTTGTGTAAACTTATTTGTAGTCAATATCTTTCTTGCCTTCAAGTAAAGCCACCAACTCCCATGTGTCATTATTCTTAAGTGCAGCAATTTCTTTATCCATATAGCACACTCCCAATACTAATTACCCACTACATCCAAAAGCCTTCAAAGCCACCAACTCCCATGTGTCATTATTCTTAAGTGCAGCAATTTCTTTATCCGTAGCACACTCCCAATACTAATTACCCACTACATCCTAAAAATAAGTGAATTCCACATTCTCCACAACCTTAACCATGTATGCATAATGATGAGCTATATAGCTATCATATGTCAATCACTACATCGGCTTTCTTACTCTACTTGACTTGCATTGACCTAGATCACTACCAAGTGCTTTAGCATCCACTTGTGCCTTTTGTATAAGAGGTGTTTTAATAGATGGAATCCTAAACTCCTCATCTAAGCTCTCCTCAAAGCTATTTGAATCAACATCAACATGAGAGAAAACTGATGATACATCTTTCATAACAAATGAGTTCATAACTTTATCTTTACCTTTTCTTAACATTTGTGATGTACTTGATGGAGTAACATGTGATTCAATCTAGCACTCCAAGGTTTATCAAAAGAACCATGACTAGGAGACACTTGTGGTCCACTCAATGTCTATGACTATTGACTTGTTTTCTACATAGCCACACTCTTATGCTCATCAATCCCAAGTACATTCTGCACATTACTATACCATCTACTCATTTCATTAAAAAAACATCCATGCTAACTCTCAGCTCACATGCAATAGGGTTATCACATTTATATCCCTTCTAATCAAGAGAATGTCCCACAAACATACATTTTTTTACTTTTGGATCTAAGTTACTATCCAAACTCATCAGGTATATGGACATAAAAAATACATCCAAATACTTTCAGGTGGTGGAATGTATTTGCCTTTCTACCTGTAAACTTCTCTTCGGGTGTCATACCATGTACAATACCAGTGGGTGTCATGTTCATAATGTATGCATCAGTAGAAATTGCTTTAGTCCAATAGTAATGAGACAAGTTCTTTTCTAACATCAATGCATGAGCCACCTATGCAATATGTCTATTTTTCCTCTCAGTAACTCCATTTTTCTAAGGAGTATATCTATATGTATACTATCTCTATATACTATTTTTCTACAAAAGATTAGAAAACTCATTAGAGATATATTCTCTCCCTCCATCCAACCTTAGGCATTTATTATACAACATTTTCTTCTTCTCAACAAAAGCCTTAAAGATTTTAAAGTGAGTAACTACCTCAATTTTCTCATGAATAAAGTAAATCCATACTTATCAACAATGAATGAAACATAAAACTTGCAACCACTCAAAGTTGCAGACTTTGTAGGACCCACACATCAGAATGTATCAATTCAAGTGCCTTCTTGCAAACATTATTTTCACGTGGAAACACATGCCTTGCTTACTTTCCAAATTGACATGCTTCACATACTTTATGTATCCCATCAACTCTAAACTTAAGCATGCCATCTACAATATGTTTTGACTACATGTCTTTCAACCGTTGCACATTCACATGACCAATTCTCTTATGCCAATTTTTAATATCAACCACATTACTTGAACCTTGTGTAAACATGGAAGCATCCATTTCAGGTAGACTTGCATCAATAGTAAACAATCTATGAGCACATTTTCTTTTTGCAATCAACCTGAAATCATTTTCGAGATCTTCTACATAACAACCATTAGATGTGAACCGAACCTCCAAAAATTGTTCTATCATCTAACCAACAGAAACCAAATTTTTTGTAATATTTGGTATGTGTACCACATCAATCAAGTACTTATATTAACTATCATGCATACTCAAAGGAACATTTTTAATATGAGTAATGGGGTGAGCTGTATCATCCCTTGTATCCACATAGCTCAAAGATGATGGACTACACATCTCTCTAAACCACTCCATGAGAAGTCATGTGGTTAGAGGCACCTGAGTTTGAATACCATACATCATTCTTTGATGAACTATCAACAATCATAGTACTCATAAGATATTGCATGACAAAAACTGTTCACTTCCTATCATCATTGTTTTCGCTTACTACTAGATGCATAATTGCCTTGTTGCTTTTTTTCAATTTCTGATTTCAACGTTCTTGTTGAAGCAATTTTTAGAAATGTGGTCTTTTTGACCACAATGCCAACACACTCTTCCATCACCAAAATTATGTTACCTATTAGAATCTACAACTTGGCCTCTTTGACTCCCCCATCCTTGGGACTATCCTTTTCTATTTTGCTATGCATCATAACTTTGACCATGACTACCACCTTGGCTTTTGCCATAACCTCTACCTCTATTTGTAAAGTAAAACACATGTTTAGACATGTTCTTGCTTTGAGAAGAAGAGGAATCCAAGCCAAGGTTCTTCTCCTCAAGTATCAGCATAGAAATTAAGTCTACAAAAGCAAATATATCATTCCTCGTATTCATAAATGACCTGAAGCTCTTGTATTCATCTACAAGTCCATTTAAGCATGCACACACAACATTATCATCATCAACTATCACTGATAGATCCTAGAGCTTCCACAATACTCTTGATCTTCAAGGCACAATCATTAATGGATAAGTTCCTCTTTTCCCTTGGTTCTGCTTTGACTTGAGCACAGGAGCTTTCTGGACTTTGTGATTAATTCAAATAGCCTTGCCAGATTTTCCATGCAATAGCAGAGGTTTTATATTCCTACGAATAGGCCATCATTCTATATGTGACACTGACAAATAGTTAGTAAATGACTATACTTTATGTCTACTCTCAATCTTTATTAGCATTTACTTATTCTATAGTAGCATTTCATGTAGAAACTTCAAGTACTACTGGTATATCTCCTTTAATGTAATTCTAAACACATTTTTCCTTCAAGAAATTGGTCATTCTGAACTTATATGCGTGATAATTGTTTCTATTAGGCTTCTCTCTAACCATCTCGTTGAAGTTAATAGACTTTTTGACAATAAAAACAACTTGCAAAAACAAGCTGTAATTTGCAAGTAAGCTAATAGCAAGTGCGTCACAACTAAAAACACAGTCTTTTTCATTGACTACACAATAATAATCGCAATTTGTAATATGTATGTAGATGCCTCTCTACAACTCAGTAAACACCTGAAACATTCTAGTTTTGAAATTTGTAACATGTGCGCATGTAAACAATTGACACAATCGAAAATTGTAGTGTACCCAAAAACTATCGTGTGTCGAGACCACTTGCAGGTCTCGAAGAGAGGTGAAATGATCCAAGATTCCAAAAATCACTTTAAAAAGCCCCTAAAAGTCCAATTTGCAATATATACACTATTCTTCCTACTCACCAAGTTTCACTACAATTAAAGAGTATAGTCCTACGAGCCTTAGGAACCTCCAACGGCTATAACCCAAGGCAAATCGAGGAGGTGGAAGAGCTTCATACTACCCAATTCTTGCTTGCTTGCTTTCATGCTTGAATACGTTCACCTCAACCTTCAATAAGCTCTTATAGCCATGGTACAACTCTAATACCATGAAAATAGACAAGAGGGGAGAGAGGTGAAGAATAAAGAGCATACACACAAAGGAAATGGAGACTTAAGCACATAGAGAGACAAGTTTAAAATCTTCTTTTTCTTTTACACAAAACACCTAAGTCTACAACATAATAAATTATTAATATGAAGGTATCACAATATATATACATGCGGTCACTAAGTGTGAACCTGCTAATAAGGAAAGAAGAGATGGCACAATAAATGTGTCATAAGTAAGCACATCACCAAGGTGCGTAGTGGATTTTAGCTGATGTAGAGATTGACATCTTAAGAATGGACATCAAAGTGACCGGGGCATTATTGTGATTACCTTGTATGTGGATGATTTGATAGTTGGGGGTGATAATGTGCAAGAGGTGGAGTATGTAAAGAGTATTGTCAAGTTAAAATTTGACATGAAAGATTTGGAAGAGCTAAAGTAATTTCTTAGCATTGAGATGATAATAACATCTAAGGAGATATGGCTCTCACAAAGGCAATACATATTGGATATGTTAATGAAGTATGGTATGGCCACTTATAAGTATGTGAGTCCCATTGGATACTAAGCTAGGTTCTAATGTGGGTGAGATATTGGAGGAACCCATGATATATATGAAGGTGGTGGGAAGTTTCATCTTCACCAATATCATCAGGCTATATTGTAACTACATAGTTGGCTTAGAGAGTTAGTTTATATAGGTGCCTTGTAAGCCTCATTTGGATAATGTGAGATGTACCTTGTAGTACATTATGGCCACATTGGATTATGGTATCTTTTATGAGGTTGACTCGGTGGTGCAAGTATTTGATTATGTTGGTGTAAATTGGGCAAGAAACTTGTTAGAAAGTCCATTAGTGGCTATATATTTTCTTTTAGGAGTGGGACTATGACTTGGAGCAATAAGAAATAGCCCATAGTTACATTATCGTACAGAGGTGGAGTACAAGGATGCTACTCTAGTAGCATGTGAGGTAGCTTGGATGCAAAAACTACTTGATAATTTGGGGGATATAGATAGAGAGAAGAGTTGTTATTTATTGTGACAATATGAGCAACATATAGGTGGCAAGGAACCCAATATTTCATGAATGCACAAAATACATTGAGGTTCATTACCATTTCATCAAAGAATAGGTCTTGATAGGTGGCATTGATCTCATATATGTGAGCACAAAGGAGCTAGTTGTAGATATCTTCACCAAGGCAATAGTAGAAAAAAAGCATCAATGATTTCAAAGCCTACTTGAAGTACATGTCATGCAATAAAGCTTAAGGGGAAGTGTTGAGATGTCAAGCTCAATATGAGCCAACACTCACATACCTAGGTGATAATTTTTTAATTCATATCATGGACCTAGTTGGTATTTGCATTGGCATATCCTTCGAGTGATACTTTATAGCAATTGACTTATTTGAGTTATGGGATATCTATCTAGTCATCTTTTTAGTATGGACTACTTGTATATTATGTATGTTATACTCTCCCTTATTGTTGTTAGTAGATTGATGTAGTAGTGAAGAAGAAGAAAAAGAAGAAAAAACAAGGGTTTTCAACTTTCTTCACAAAAATTTTGAAATAAAGGGTGAAAAGTCTGAAAGGAATGTTTATTTTGGAGCTTAAATGTTTTCATTCAGCAAACATGAAGCCTTTCTTTTTAGCAAATAATTGTTTTGAAAGCACTAACGAGAATCATAGTTCATGATAGGAACGAAAGATATTGCAGCAAGATCGTGCTCACCGACTCTCTTTCACGGAGCAGGAGAGGACGCACTACGACATCAGTGTAGAAAACTGTGCTTATAATCAACTGAAATTATGTAGTATCCACAACCTCGAGGATGTGGTAGCCAAGCACTAATCCCCATTCATTGACACAATCCACAATCCCCTTGCACAATGTAGTGTACTAGTTTCACCCTAATGCACTATGCCTAGTACATTACACTAGTGCTACAGGTGCGCTTGCACACAATCTATTGCACCCATGTGTACTAACTCTTTCTCTTCATGCACTACCACACTAAGCCTTCCCATTGCAGTCTCTTATGCACCACCTTGGTGATTTGTAGTCCATTAAGCCTTAGCTACATGCATTGTGCATTACCTAGTATACTAGTGCACTACCCTAGTGCGAATGTACTTGTGCACTATCCCACTTAGTCCAATTATCTAGTTGAGGCTTAAATTATCACTTTCAAAGCTTCTCTTATGCTTATATATAGTATGATGTAAAAAAACCTATACACTTTTTTCTTGATGTAAAAGTCATGGATTATGCCTCTTGGGAGTTTTTTAGGTATTAGAATATTCAAGATATTGATTGTTTTTTGTTTTCTATGATACAACTTGAATTCTTGTACCGTTTTTCTAAAGATTAAATGCAATCTCTTATCATTTCCATGTTTAGGAAGATCTAGTTTGTAATGATCAGGATGAATGCTTTCTTTATTATTCAAATGTATTATGAATTATGGTATCATGTTCTCAAAGAGTATTTGCAATTGTCTATCGTTTCTTGATTCAAGGACCCTAAGAGTTGTAGTTATGGATATTTAGGGCAAGTCTCTATCTCGTGTGTTTTTCATGTATAGTCATAACACTTTGGCAATCTTGGCACACATGGATCCAATGGAAGTGTTGATAAATATTTGAAGATTGAGTGTAATAAAAGATTCATATCCATTTAAAGAAGATCTTAGCCATATTCATAAAGGAGATCATTTGGGTTTTATCTTCAATTATGAAGTTCTTATACCCTATCAAATAATTGCCAATTTACTCCATCAACTAGGGAAAGTCAATCTTCTTTGAAGATAAATATAAGATGCATTTGGAAATGTAGTTAACATTACACTCCGTGTAGAATTTGAATGTGTGACCCAGCATTATTTTAGTTCCAACCCCTTCTCTGTTCCGATAGAACATAGAAGAAGATTGGAATGGTTTTCATTTCCGTTGCCACTTTTACTTTGCATTTTCCTAGCAATGAATATGGTTTGTCTCTATGTAGGGAGGCAGTTTGGTGTTAGTAGGTCGCAATGGCAGTTGATCCAATTTTTGTCAATAGCAATAAGAAATGGTGTTGAAGTCAACACCTTCGTCAATGAGTGCATCAGCAATCAGACTTGTGGTCATAGTCAATCTGATGCAAAGGTGGGCAAGTGGTATTATGAGGTCAACCTTTTGATCCTAGGTTACTAGTGATCGGCACCCTAATGTTGAAATTCCTAGGGAGAAGCTTGGTTAAAGTTTGATTATCTTGCTACATGCATTGCTCCATTTGTTTGTACTAGGCCTGCTCAGTCACCACGATGGATCCAATGGGAATGTCGAGATCTTTCATGGATAGTTCGTGTAGGTAGTACCCTGGAGGATAGTAAATCTATGCGCCTTACAGTGGCTAATACTATTTTTGTCCAAGATTTTTAACTTGGTTTCCTATCCTATTGATGCCACAAATGTGATAGGGTCCGAGGCCTCAAAGTTCAAGTTTATACTTATAGCATTTGAATGAGTATAATAGAAATGTGTCAACTTCGTTGAATGATCATTGTGCTTAACATGTTTATGAAACTAGGCCTTTCCTTGGGCTTTCTCAACAAGTAGGGCATGAGTTGTGAGCAATCGTGTTTCAATAAGGTGTTCGAGTTCCGTAAGGCATTTGATCCAACCTCTAGAACCCTCCTAGCATTCTTGCATTGCGATGTGGATACTAGGAATAAGGAACTTGATAGACATAATCATGTCAGTCCCCTAAGTCATTATGAAGGGTGTTTGCCATCTTGTAATCTATACAATAAGCCCAAAGTGTAGGCTGAGCTTATTATCCTAGTTTGAACTAGAAGTTGAGACGGTCTTCATTAGGACAATAACTAGGATTTTATTAGTTGCTTCTACTTGGCTATTTGCGTGCGGATAGTAAGGAGTAGAGTTGGGATGTAGGACTAGGAATGCGGACACAAGACTTATTTAATTATCTCATTCAAGTAATTAGTTCGTTGGTCAGTAACAATCTCAATGGGGTAACCAAAGTACGAGATGACTTGCTCCCACAAGAATTTAATTGTGGTTCTAGCATAATTCTTCATTGTGGCCCTCTTCTCCACCCATTTAGTCATGTAGTCAATAGCCATGATAATTAAGCATACTTGGGAGTACTAGGTAGCAAGATTGAAGGGTCCCATAATATCTATTCCCCACAACTTAAAGGGTTGGTGGGCGATTATGGGGGAGATTTCCATTTTATGCTCTCTGATTGGAAGTTTGGTTTGTTGACAGTCATTGCAACGCTATTTGGCGAAATGGGCCCTGTGTCTGAAAAGAGTAGGTCACCACAATGGGGAATGTAGAATATTTCTTGCAATGATATTTGTGTCAAAATGTTCTCTTGCAATCCCTCCATGGCTCAATTGGTACATTCGTATGCTTATCTGATAGGAAATTCTAGGATGAATCCACCTCTAGCAATTCCATCTTCTTCACTTGATGTCCACTATAAATGGGTGAGAACTCATATGTAAGAGCCCATATGTGTATCATAAGGACAAGGTCCAAGCTCGTTAGGTTATTCTTGGAAAAAGTGTATGATTTGTTAGATGCTCACTTACGCCTACACACGGGACACCCCAAAATGCATCCACCCACATACCAAAGTCACTTGGGTGCTACAATCCTTTGCTATAGAGATAAAAGAGAACCTCTTGCAACTCCGATCTCCTCTTAGCCGTGTTTTGTTGCTTCATGGTAAGGTTTAAACTTCCTTACAAGGAGAACAACATAGCATGCCAAACAATCACTCTTGTGTAAGCAATACCTTGGTTGAAAGGGTAACCACAAACTTTTGAAAAGACAAGGGTAAAAGGCTTTCTATGCACTCGTGTCAAATCTTGTGGAAAGAGAACAAATTGGATGCCGTTTAAATATGAGCAAGGGAGAAGGCAAATATGGCAGCCAAATTTGTAAGAAAGTCCCGTAGCTCAGTTGGTTTAGAGCGTTGGTCTTATGAGCCGAAGGTCGCGGGTTCGAGCCCCGCCGGGACTAGTGAGACATCAGAAAATAGTCAGTAATGAATCAGAGAAAAGTCAATAATGAATCGGTCTGATAGTGTGGGGAACGCTGCGTTGCATTCCGTCCCTAGCCGCCATGTTCGGGAAACGATGAGTAGGTCTCATGAAGAATGATGCGAGGAGTTCAGAGGTTTCGGCCTCTTCACCCTTTGCCCCCTTGCCCTTGCCCAGCCCTTGGGGGGCCACACGAACTCGCCCGGGCCTTTGCATAGAAAGTTTTCGCGCGAACGCTGCGTTGCATTCCGTCCCTAGCCGCCATGTTCGGGAAACGATGGGTAGGTCTCATGAAGAATGATGCGAGGAGTTCAGAGGTTTCGGCCTCTTCACCCTTTGCCCCCTTGCCCTTGCCCAGCCCTTGGGGGGCCACACGAACTCGCCCGGGCCTTTGCATAGAAAGTTTTCGCGATATCGGAAACACGTCATTTTTTGCCCGATTCGAATTTTGTATGTGATTGATCAAATCAGTGCTCGCAATGCTACAATATAGTTTGTCAATGCAATACTTTCACTAGATGTGGCTGCCGGGTATCTCCGTATATCGGATGGAGCTGATGTCTTCTGAGACTCCAGGGTTTTTTTCCGTATGTTCTCGTTAGTTTATCCTGCAGGCCCTTGGGCATTACGTCTTCTGAGGCTCAAGGGTTTTTTTTTCTACTGAAGCTCAATGGAAAAAACCTAGGGGACTTTCAAAGATGAACACTGGTCTGCAATGGGTCCTTTCTTGCGCCATGCCCCGTAAATATGTTGTCATGTGTTATTAAACCGCTCAGTCCAAGCTTCCCATGTTGCGATTTCTTTTTAGTTGAGCAAACGATAAGTTGTATTAGTAAAAGTAAAAGTAATATCGGAGTATTACAAAATATGGATTTAAGCACGAGTGCACCCGCCTAGACTAAGCAGTCTTCTTTCTATTTACATTGGCTAAGCTTTTCATTTCCTGGCTTGAGTTTCCATTACATCAAGGGTGTTGGGAGTATGCTTTTCATACATAGCAATAAACCATGCTTCTCTGCACTCCATTTTCTTTCTCTTTTCTTCATGAATGAGGAACTTCTTCATCTCGATGCCCAATTCTTCGTACACGTCTTCCTTCTTCTTCTTTTGGGATGAGGGACGCTTGCTGCAGCCTTTAGCCAACAGTTGTTTTCTTTGAGTCTCGGCCTAAAACAAAAAGTCCTCTTTAAAACTATGCAGTGGATCCACATCGAGCTGTTCAAACAACTTTCTATTCCGAGCAATCCTCCATATCTGCCACCCACAGAAATAAAGTGCGCAGCAGCCAATTCCAAATGACAGTATGCACTCCATATATTTCACCAAGAATTAATTCTTTGGGATATCATTTTTTGCAGTAGATTCAGAGCATTTTGATTAAATTGTCATGAAAAGAAAAGATGGGGGATGGTTTTCTCTTCTTTGTGTAACATCGAGGGCATAGACCGGTACTACCAATGCCTAGCTTTTTAGTTGAGCAAACGATAAGTTGTATTAGTAAAAGTAAAAGTAATATAGGAGTATTACAAAATATGGATTTAAGCACGAGTCCACCCGCCTAGACTAAGCAGTCTTCTTTCTATTTACATTGGCTAAGCTTTTCATTTCCTGACTTGAGTTTCCATTACATCAAGGGTGTTGGGAGTAGGTTTTTCATACATAGCAATAAACCATGCTTCTCTGCACTCCATTTTCTTTCTCTTTTCTTCATGAATGAGGAACTTCTTCATCTCGATGCCCAATTCTTCGTACACGTCTTCCTTCTTCTTCTTTTGGGATGAGGGATGCTTGCTGCAGTCTTTAGCCAACAGTTGTTTTCTTTGAGTCTCGGCCTAAAACAAAAAGTCCTCTTTAAAACTATGCAGTGGATCCACATCGAGCTGTTCAAACAACTTTTTATTCCGAGCAATCCTCCATATCTGCCACCCACAGAAATAAAGTGCGCAGCAGCCAATTCCAAATGACAGTATGCACTCCATATATTTCACCAAGAATTAATTCTTTGGGATATCATTTTTTGTAGCAGATTCAGAGCATTTCGATTAAATTGACATGAAAAGAAAAGATGGGGGATGGTTTTCTCTTCTTTGTGTAACATCGAGGGCATAGACCGGTACTACCAATGCCTAGCTTTTTAGTTGAGCAAACGATAAGTTGTATTAGTAAAAGTAAAAGTAATATAGGAGTATTACAAAATATGGATTTAAGCACGAGTCCACCCGCCTAGACTAAGCAGTCTTCTTTCTATTTACATTGGCTAAGCTTTTCATTTCCTGACTTGAGTTTCCATTACATCAAGGGTGTTGGGAGTAGGCTTTTCATACATAGCAATAAACCATGCTTCTCTGCACTCCATTTTCTTTCTCTTTTCTTCATGAATGAGGAACTTCTTCATCTCGATGCCCAATTCTTCGTACACGTCTTCCTTCTTCTTCTTTTGGGATGAGGGACGCTTGCTGCAGCCTTTAGCCAACAGTTGTTTTCTTTGAGTCTCGGCCTAAAACAAAAAGTCCTCTTTAAAACTATGCAGTGGATCCACATCGAGCTGTTCAAACAACTTTCTATTCCGAGCAATCCTCCATATCTGCCACCCACAGAAATAAAGTGCGCAGCAGCCAATTCCAAATGACAGTATGCACTCCATATATTTCACCAAGAATTAATTCTTTGGGATATCATTTTTTGCAGTAGATTCAGAGCATTTCGATTAAATTGTCATGAAAAGAAAAGATGGGGGATGGTTTTCTCTTCTTTGTGTAACATCGAGGGCATAGACCGGTACTACCAATGCCTAGCTTTTTAGTTGAGCAAACGATAAGTTGTATTAGTAAAAGTAAAAGTAATATAGGAGTATTACAAAATATGGATTTAAGCACGATTCCACCCGCCTAGACTAAGCAGTCTTCTTTCTATTTACATTGGCTAAGCTTTTCATTTCCTGACTTGAGTTTCCATTACATCAAGGGTGTTGGGAGTAGGCTTTTCATACATAGCAATAAACCATGCTTCTCTGCACTCCATTTTCTTTCTCTTTTCTTCATGAATGAGGAACTTCTTCATCTCGTTGCCCAATTCTTCGTACACGTCTTCCTTCTTCTTCTTTTGGGATGAGGGATGCTTGCTGCAGTCTTTAGCCAACAGTTGTTTTCTTTGAGTCTCGGCCTAAAACAAAAAGTCCTCTTTAAAACTATGCTGTGGATCCACATCGAGCTGTTCAAACAACTTTTTATTCCGAGCAATCCTCCATATCTGCCACCCACAGAAATAAAGTGCGCAGCAGCCAATTCCAAATGACAGTATGCACTCCATATATTTCACCAAGAATTAATTCTTTGGGATATCATTTTTTGTAGCAGATTCAGAGCATTTCGATTAAATTGACATGAAAAGAAAAGATGGGGGATGGTTTTCTCTTCTTTGTGTAACATCGAGGGCATAGACCGGTACTACCAATGCCTAGCTTTTTAGTTGAGCAAACGATAAGTTGTATTAGTAAAAGTAAAAGTAATATAGGAGTATTACAAAATATGGATTTAAGCACGAGTCCACCCGCCTAGACTAAGCAGTCTTCTTTCTATTTACATTGGCTAAGCTTTTCATTTCCTGACTTGAGTTTCCATTACATCAAGGGTGTTGGGAGTAGGCTTTTCATACATAGCAATAAACCATGCTTCTCTGCACTCCATTTTCTTTCTCTTTTCTTCATGAATGAGGAACTTCTTCATCTCGATGCCCAATTCTTCGTACACGTCTTCCTTCTTCTTCTTTTGGGATGAGGGATGCTTGCTGCAGTCTTTAGCCAACAGTTGTTTTCTTTGAGTCTCGGCCTAAAACAAAAAGTCCTCTTTAAAACTATGCAGTGGATCCACATCGAGCTGTTCAAACAACTTTTTATTCCGAGCAATCCTCCATATCTGCCACCCACAGAAATAAAGTGCGCAGCAGCCAATTCCAAATGACAGTATGCACTCCATATATTTCACCAAGAATTAATTCTTTGGGATATCATTTTTTGTAGCAGATTCAGAGCATTTCGATTAAATTGACATGAAAAGAAAAGATGGGGGATGGTTTTCTCTTCTTTGTGTAACATCGAGGGCATAGACCGGTACTACCAATGCCTAGCTTTTTAGTTGAGCAAACGATAAGTTGTATTAGTAAAAGTAAAAGTAATATAGGAGTATTACAAAATATGGATTTAAGCACGAGTCCACCCGCCTAGACTAAGCAGTCTTCTTTCTATTTACATTGGCTAAGCTTTTCATTTCCTGACTTGAGTTTCCATTACATCAAGGGTGTTGGGAGTAGGCTTTTCATACATAGCAATAAACCATGCTTCTCTACACTCCATTTTCTTTCTCTTTTCTTCATGAATGAGGAACTTCTTCATCTCGTTGCCCAATTCTTCGTACACGTCTTCCTTCTTCTTCTTTTGGGATGAGGGATGCTTGTTGCAGTCTTTAGCCAACAGTTGTTTTCTTTGAGTCTCGGCCTAAAACAAAAAGTCCTCTTTAAAACTATGTTGTGGATCCACATCGAGTTGTTCAAACAACTTTTTATTCCGAGCAATCCTTCATATCTGCCACCCACAGAAATAAAGTGCGCAGCAGCCAATTCCAAATGACAGTATGCACTCCATATATTTCACCAAGAATTAATTCTTTAGGATATCATTTTTTGCAGCAGATTCAGAGCATTTCGATTAAATTGACATGAAAAGAAAAGATGGGGGATGGTTTTCTCTTCTTTGTGTAACATCGAGGGCATAGACCGGTACTACCAATGCCTAGCTTTTTAGGTCTGGAGCATGTCCAGAACAACTTTCATCTAAATCAACCATAGTAGGTTGGATTTTTTAATCTGGATAATGGAAATCCTGATCACACGACGAATCTGTAATTCCATTGGTGATGACTCCAATTGATGTGCCATCTCTTGTTCAATTTATTGACTAGCTTGCTGGGTGACTCCTTTCTCTCTTGAATAGGTAGAAGTGGTTTAGCAGATTCCTCTCGAGTTAAATTCCTAAATTCAGCTGAATCGTACGGTAAATGTGTGGCCCCCAAGTGTTCCTTCCCTGCAATATCAGGGTGATTTCTTCCGCTGACATATGAAACTAGTCTTTTAGAGTATCTAGAACTTTTCAGTTCCCTCGAGAGTAGTCCCTTGGTGTTTTGACTCCTTTCTTGAGCATCTTGTATGCGATAGGAATTTGCTCTTCCTCCACCAAATCATGAAATATGATGTGCTAGATAGAGTCAGAAGCACTCCATGGAAGAGTGAAGTTGCTGATTGGAGAAATACCAACCTCATCTTTAAATACATGCATTCCCCCCCCTTAGAGGTCCCTCTGGCACGTTTGGAACCTGCACTGTCATCATGAACTTCTGATAGAAGTGTACAGTATCTATTGTTGTTACTATTAAATTTTTTAATGCCACTATTTACTGCCCGACTAGCATTATTCGGTTTTTTACCCCTTTTTTTGCAGCTTGAAATCCATCATTAGAGGCATGCTTGCCTTCTTGTGTTGCATGTTCCTTGGGTTTCATCTTAGGGAAATCCCTGATCTAGTGACCCACTTTCGGACGTTTAAAACATGCATTCGGTAAAATCCTATAAGTCAAAGGTTATTTGGCCTTCAGAATTATTGATTAACAGAAAATCAGGGATCTGTTTGGATAGATCCATTTCAATAAGAACTTGAGGGAACCATCGGGGGGAGATGAGATTAGCTGCCTATATCCTGCCTAGTGGAGCAGTAAGAGCTTTGGCGAATGGCCATAGATTTCTTGGCAAGTCAGTGAGCTCTACCCAAAAAGGGATCTTGACATGTTTATCTATTTTGGGGTTAAAGTTGGGCGTCCATTAAGCGAGGCATTCTTAATCATCCATTGCCCTATACCCAATACATTTCGGGCCATTTCTTTGGTTTCAAACTGGAAGAAAAAAAATTATTTGGCATGTAATTGATCTCAATTATCCTACAATCAATGGGCTTCCAACTATTTTTGATCCAAGATCTCATGTATTCAGTTGGGGGTCAACGTCCATGACAATAGCCAACAAGTGCTTTCCTTTTGAATTCGTTATTCCACAATTTAAGAATTTCAATTGAAATAGATACATGTATAATCACCTCACCTTCTTTGTTTGTAGCCTCTTCACCTTTTTTTCAAGATTGCAGCGTTCCATTTTCATTCGTCGGATACTTTCTTTGTTCATTGCCATACTAGTTTGATGAAGGCGCTCTATAAGGACCGACTTCAGGGTTTTGATGATGTTACTCCGCTCCTCCTTGGGGTGAAGAATCCACTCCAGAAGCTTAAGAAATATATTGTGGAAGGTATCAGAATGTGCTTAAGGACAACCATTCTACCAGTAAATGAGTAGTGGCACCCATTGAGATAATCTAGCTTCTTTTTGACTTTGCTCAGCACCCATTCCCATCATTGTTTTAATGAGGCCCCAAACGCCATTGGGATTCCTAGAAGTCTAAAAACTTTGCCTTCTTCCAATTCCTTGCATTGTGCATCAATGAGTCAGAAAGGAGGGGGATTAATTAGTGTCTTAATGCGAGTTTTACTAGGATTCACAAAAGAGCCTGATGCTTGCTAGAATTCCTATATGCATCTCTAGAAGGCTTTTATGGAAGATGGGGATCGTTGTTAACTGTGCCATTTGTGTCGTCCACGAACAAGTTGAGCACCATGTCCCTATTGTTGGGCAGATTGATTCCTTTGATCAGTCTGCCCCATTTAACTTCCTCCTCAATTAACCAGCCCAATGCATCAAATGCTGTTGCAAATAGTAAGGGGGTAAGTGGACAACCCTGTCTAATGGACTTGTAGAGGGGGAATGCAGCTCACAACTCTCCATTAATTGCCACTTTAGCACTTGCATTACCAAATAATGTGTTTACGAATCAGATAAATCTACGTCCCATGCCCATATCCTGCAAGGACTACAAGAAAAAACACCAATCTAGTTGATCATAGGCCTTATCAAAATCAAATTTAAAGAATAAAAAGTCTTGTTTTTTTTTGGGGCATGTTCAAATCCATCCCAAAGGCTGATGATAGCATCCAGGATAAATCTACCCTTCACAAATCCTTTCTGTTCCTTTCTAAGCCATCCATCTAAATGTGGGCTGAGTCTTCTTGCCAAAGCCTTTGCAAATATTTTATATGTTGATGAGAGGCAAGTTATGGATCTCCAATTGGATAGCTTAGCTGTATCATCTCTCTTATGAATAAGTTTGATCACTCCCTTGTTAATATTTGCAGGAAGGGCACCAAATTTAATCGATTCCTTCTAGACCATGAAATATGCTAAGCCGGATAGAGTCAGAAGCACTCCATGGAAGAGTGAAGTTGCTGATTGGAGAAATGCCGACCTGATCTTTGAATACATGCATTCCCTCCCTTAGAGGTCCCTTCGGCAGGTTTGGAACCTACACTGCCATCATGAACTTCTAATAGAAGTGGACAATATCTATTGTTGTTACTATTAAATTTTTTAATGCCACTATTTACTGCCCGACTAGCATTATTCGATTTTTTACCTTTTTTTTTTGCAGCTTGAAATCCATCATTAGAGGCATGCTTACCTTCTTGTGTTGCATGTTCCTTGGGTTTCATCTCAGGGCAATCCCTTCTCTAGTGACGCACTTTCAGACATTTAAAACATGCATTCGGTAAAATCCTATAAGTCAAAGGTTTTTTGGCCTTTAGAATTCTTGATTAACAGAAAATCAGCGATATGTTTGGATAGATCCATTTCAATAAGAACTTGAGGGAACCATCTGGGGGAGATGAGATTAGCTGCCAATATCCTGCCTAGTGGAGCAGTAAGAGCTTTGGCGAATGGCCATAGGTTTCTTGGCAAGTCAGTGAGCTCTACCCAAATAGGGATTTTGACATCTTTATCTATTTTGCCTGGCGTCCATTTAAATAGGGTAAGCGAGGCATTCTTAATCATCCATTGCCCTATACCCAATACATTTAGGGCCATTTCTTTGGTTTCAAACTCGAAGAAAAAACATTATTTGGCATGTAATTGATCTCAATTACCCTACAATCAATGGGCTCCCAACTGTTTTTGATCCAAGATCTCATGTATTCAGTTGGGTGTTGATGTCCATGACAATAGCCAACAAGTGCTTTGCTTTCGAATTCGTTATTCCACAATTTAAGAATTTCAGTTGAAACAGATACATGTATAATCACCTCACCTTCTTTGTTTGTAGCCTCTTCACCTTTTTTTCTAGATTGCAGTGTTCCATTTTCATTCCTCGGATACTTTCTTTGTTCATTGCCATACTGATTTGATGAAGGCACTCTATAAGGACTGACTTCAGGGTTTTGATGATGTTACTCCACTCCTCCTTGGGGTGAAGAATCCACTCCAGAAGCTTAAGAAATGTATTGTGGAAGGTATCAGAATGTGCTTAAGGACAACCATTCTACCAGTAAAAGAGTAGTGGCGCCCATTGAGATAATCTAGCTTCTTTTTGACTTTGCTCAGCACCCATTCCCATCATTGTTTTAATGAGACCCCAAACGCCATTGGGATTCCTAGAAGTCTAAAAACTTTGCCTTCTTCCAATTCCTTGCATTGTGCATCAATGAGTCATAAAGGAGGGGGATTAATTAGTGTCTTAATGCCAGTTTTACTAGGATTCACAACAGAGCTTGATGCTTGCTAGAATTCCTATATGCATCTCTAGAAGGCTTCTATGGAAGATGGGGATTGTTGTTAACTGTGCCATTTGTGTCGTCCACAAACAAGTTGAGCACCATGTCCCTATTGTTGGGCAGATTGATTCCTTTGATCAGTCTGCCCCATTTAACTTCCTCCTCAATTAACCAGCTCAATGCATCAAATGCTATTGCAAATAGTAAGGGGGTAAGTGGACAACCCTGTCTAGTGGACTTGTAGAGGGGGAATGCAGCTCACAACTCTCCATTAATTGCCACTTTAGCACTTGCATTACCAAATAATGTGTTTACGAATCAGATAAATCTACTTCCCATGCTCATATCCTGCAAGGACTACAAGAAAAAACACCAATCTAGTCGATCATAGGCCTTATCAAAATCAATTTTAAAGAATAAAAAGTGTTGTTTTTTTTGGGGCATGTTCAAATTCATCCCAAAGGCTGATGATAGCATTGAGGATAAATCTACCCTTCACAAATCCTTTCTGTTCCTTTCTAAGCCATCCATCTAAATGTGGGCTGAGTCTTCTTGCCAAAGCCTTTGCAAATATTTTATATGTTGATGAGAGGCAAGTTATGGATCTCTAATTGGATAGCTTAGCTATATCATCTCTCTTATGAATACGTTTGATCACTCCCTCGTTAATATTTGCAGGAAGGGCACCAAATTTAATCGATTCCTTCTAGACCATGAAATATGCTAAGCCGGATAGAGTCAGAAGCACTCCATGGAAGAGTGGAGTTGCTGATTGGAGAAATGCCGACCTGATCTTTGAATACATGCATTCCCCCCCTTAGAGCTCCCTTCGGCAGGTTTGGAACCTACACTGCCATCATGAACTTCTAATAGAAGTGGACAATATCTATTGTTGTTACTATTAAATTTTTTAATGTCACTATTTACTGCTCGACTAGCATTATTCGATTTTTTACCCTTTTTTTTGCAGCTTGAAATCCATCATTAGAGGCATGCTTACCTTCTTGAGTTGCATGTTCCTTGGGTTTCATCTCAGGGCAATCCCTGATCTAGTGACGCACTTTCAGACATTTAAAACATGCATTTGTTAAAATCCTATAAGTCAAAGGTTGTTTGGCCTTTAGTATTCTTGATTAACAAAAAATCAGCGATATGTTTGGATAGATCCATTTCAATAAGAACTTGAGGGAACCATCTGGGGGAGATGAGATTAGCTACCAATATCCTGCCTAGTGGAGCAGTAAGAGCTTTGGCGAATGGCCAAGAAGCCATAGGTTTCTTGGCAAGTCAGTGAGCTCTACCCAAATAGGGATTTTGACATCTTTATCTATTTTGGGGTTAAAGCCTGGCGTCCATTTAAATAGGGTAAGCGAGGCATTCTTAATCATCCATTGCCCTATACCCAATACATTTAAGGCCATTTCTTTGATTTCAAATTGGAAGAAAAAAAATAATTTGGCATGTAATTGATCTCAATTACCCTACAATCAATGGGCTCCCAACTGTTTTTGATCCAAGATCTCATGTATTCAGTTGGGGGTCGATGTCCATGACAATAGCCAACAAAGTGCTTTCCTTTTGAATTCGTTATTCCACAATTTAAGAATTTCAGTTGAAACAGATACATGTATAATCACCTCACCTTCTTTGTTTGTAGCCTCTTCACCTTTTTTTCCAGATTATAGCGTTCCATTTTCATTCCTTGGATACTTTCTTTGTTCATTGCCATATTGATTTGATGAAGGCGCTCTATAAGGACTGACTTCAGGGTTTTGATGATGTTACTCCACTCCTCCTTGGGGTGAAGAATCCACTCCAAAAGCTTAAGAAATATATTGTGGAAGGTATCAGAATGTGCTTAAGGACAACCATTCTACCAGTAAATGAGTAGTGGCGCCCATTGAGATAATCTTTTTGACTTTGCTCAGCACCCATTCCCATCATTGTTTCAATGAGACCCCAAACCCCATTGGGATTCCTAGAAGTCTAAAAATTTTTCTTCCAACTCCTTGCATTGTGCATGAATTAGTCATAAAGGAGGGGGATTAATTAGTGTCTTAATGCCAGTTTTACTAGGATTCACAACA
Organism: Lygodium microphyllum; assembly: GCF_053477565.2. NCBI lineage: Eukaryota > Viridiplantae > Streptophyta > Polypodiopsida > Schizaeales > Lygodiaceae > Lygodium > Lygodium microphyllum. The sequence goes on from NC_141158.1 coordinate 44,650,496, forward strand.
GAGCTTGATGCTTGCTAGAATTCCTATATGCATCTCTAGAAGGCTTCTATGGAAGATGGGGATCGTTGTTAACTATGCCATTTGTGTCGTCCACGAACAAGTTGAGAACCATGTCCCGATTGTTGGGCAGATTGATTCCTTTGAGTCTGCCCCATTTAACTTCCTCCTCAATTAAGCGGCCCAATGCATCAAATGCTGTTGCAAATAGTAAGGGGGTAAGTGGACAACCCTGTCTAATGGACTTGTAGAGGGGGATGCAGCTCATAGCTCTCCATTAATTGCCACTTTAGCACTTGCATTACCAAATAATGTGTTTACGAATCAGATAAATCTACCTCCCATGCCCATATCTTGCAAGGACTACAAGACAAAGCACCAATCTAGTCAATCATAGGCCTTATCAAAATCAATTTTAAAGAATAAAAAGTCTTGTTTTTTTTTTGGGGCATGTTCAAATCCATCCCAAAGGCTGATGATAGCATCTAGGATAAATCTACCCTTCACAAATTCTTTCTATTCCTTTCTAAGCCATCCATCTAAATGTGGGCTGAGTCTTCTTGCCAAAGCCTTTGCAAATATTTTATATGTTGATGAGAGGCAAGTTATGGGTCTCCAATTGGATAGCTTAGCTATATCATCTCTCTTATGAATAAGTTTGATCACTCCCTGGTTAATATTTGCAGGAAGAGCACCAAATTTAATCGATTCCTTCTAGACTATGAAATATGCTAAGCCAGATAGAGTCAGAAGCACTCCATGGAAGAGTGAAGTTGCTGATTGGAGAAATGTTGACCTGATCTTTGAATACATGAATTCCCCCCCTTAGAGGTCCCTTTGATAGGTTTGGAACCTATAGTGTCATTAGGAATTTCTGATAGAAGTGGAGAGTATTTATTGTTGTTATTATTAAATTTTTAATGCCACTATTTATTGCATGACCAACATTATTTGGTTTTTTTCCCTTTTTTTGCAGCTGGAAATTCATCAATAGAGGCTTGCTTACCTTCTTGTGTTGCATGTTCCTTGGATTTCATCTCAGGGAAAATCGTGATGTAGTGACCCACTTTTAGACATTTAAAGCATGCATTCGGTAAATCATGTAAGTCAAAGGTTGTTTGACGAGGACTTGGTCTTCAGAATTCTTGATTAACAGAAAATTAGGGATATGCTTGGATAGATCCATTTCAATAAGAACTTGAGGGAACCATCTGGGTGTGATGAGATTGGCTGGTCTTTGCCCCAGTATCCTGCCTAGTGGAGTGGTAAGGGATTTGACGAATGGCCATAGGTTTCTTGGCAAGTCAGTAAGCTCTACCCAAATAGGGATTTTGACAGGTTTATCTATTCTAGGGTTAAAGTTCGGCATCCATTTAAACAGGGTAAGCAGAGCATTCTTAATCATCCATCACCCTATACCCAATACATTCAAGGCCATTTCTTTAGTTTCAAACTAGAAGAAAAATAAATTATTTGGCATGTAATTGATCTCAATTACCCTACAATCAATGGACTCCAAACTGTTTCTGATCCAAGATCTCATGTATTTAGTTGGGGGTTGATGTCCATGACAATAGCCAAGAAAGTGCTTTCCTTTCGAATTCGTTATTCCACAATTTAAGAATTTCAGTCGAAACAGATACATGTATAATCACCTCACCTTCTTTGTTTGTAGCCTCTTCACCCTTTTTTCCAGATTGCAGCATTACATTTTCATTCGTCGGATACTTTCTTTGTTCATTGCCATACTCATTTGATGAAGGCGCTCTATAAGGACCGGATTTAGGGTTTTGATGATTTTACTCCGCTCCTCCTTGGGGTGAAGAATCCACTCCAGAAGCTTAAGAAATATATTGTGGAAGGTATCAGAATGTGCTTAAGGACAACCATTCTACCAGTAAATGAGTAGTGGAGTCCATTGAGATAATCTAGCTTCTTTTTTACTTTGCTCATCACCCATTCCCATCGTTGTTTCAATGAGACCCCAAACCCCATTGGGATTCCTAGAAGTCTAAAAAGTTTACCTTCTTCCAACTCCTTGGATTGTGCATCAATGAGTCATAAAGGAGGGGGATTAATTAGTGTCTTAATGCTAGTTTTACTAGGATTCACAACAGAGCCTAATGCTTGATAGAATTCCTATATGCATCTCCAAAAGACTTCTATGGAAGATGGGGATCATTGTTAACTATGCCATTTGTGTCGTCGACGAACAAGTTGAGCACCATGTCCCTATTGTTGGGTAGATTGATTCCTTTGAGTCTGCCCCATTTAACTTCCTCCTCAATTAACCAGCCCAATGCATCAAATCCTGTTGCAAATAGTAAGGGGGTAAGTGGACAACCCTGTCTAATGGACCTATAGAGGGGGAATGCATATGACAACTCTCCATTAATTGCAACTTTAGCACTTGCATTACCAACTAATGCGTTTACGAATCAAATAAATCTACGTCCCATGCCCATATCCTGCAAGGACTACAAGACAAAACACCAATCTAGTCGATCATAGGCCTTATCAAAATCAATTTTAAAGAATAAAAAGTGTTGTTTTTTTTGGGGCATGTTCAAATCCATCCCAAAGGCTGATGATAGCGTCTAGGATAAATCTACCCTTCACAAATCCTTTATGTTCCTTTCTAAGCCATCCATCTAAATGTGGGCTGAGTCTTCTTGCCAAAGCTTTTGCAAATATTTTATATGTTGATGAGAGGCAAGTTATGGGTCTCCAATTGGATAGCTTAGCTGTATCATCTCTCTTATGAATAATTTTGATCACTCCTTGATTAATATTTGTAGGAAGAGCACCAAATTTAATCGATTCCTTCTAGACCATTAGCAGAGGGGTCAACACCAAGTTCTTAAATTCTTTGAAGAATTCATTTGTGAGTTCATCCAGGCCTAGACTCTTGCCATTTGCTAGACTATATATGGTATCTGGAAGTTCCATATCTGTGATGTCAGCATCTAGTATTCTTGCTGGGGATGATGGTACTACTTTCAGTCCTCCTTTTTTGGCTCTAGCCAATATTGCTTCTAGAGAATGTTGAGAAGGAGAAGAGAAGATTTCTTCAAAGAAAGCTCTAGCTATTTCTAGATTCTCCTCCTTGGTTGAGGAAAGTAAGCCATCCTTCTTTTGAAGCATATGCATAAGATCTTTTTCTTTTTTCCTTCTTCAATGTGTTGAGCATCTCTTTAATGGGTTTGCCTATTTTGTCAGTTCTTCATGTTCTAAGATATAGGTGGATTGCTTCTGATTCATCCTCTTCGAGCTTCCTCAAGCTTCTTTTAATTTCCAAAATTTGGTCTTCAACCTCCTCATTACCTTGATCCACTTGGTTTTCTAGTTCAGTGTGAGAAGAGCATACTTAGAGCTTCTCTCCAGTTTCCTTTTGTTAATCCTTTCTTGTTTGGCAACTTTCAGGAAAGTTTGTGTTTCTCAATTTGGCTTATTTTTCCTTTGATTTCTCTATCTTTAAAAAGGGCAAGATTTTTATGAAACCATCCAACCTTAATAATTTTAGTGTTGAAGAGAAACATGAAGATACTAGGCAATGATCTGAGAGGACTAAGTCTTTGCTTACCTTGCAGATGATGTCTAACATCAATCAATCCATGGAATGTGACCATCTTCAGCCAAGCCTCTTTTTCTTGTCCATTTATAACCTATCCCTTTTGCAAATACCTATCAACTGTTATTTTTTCAACCATATTGCAGTCACCCACCATGATTAGTGGACAATGAATTTGAATAAGAGAAGTCCATAGTAAGGTACGTTCTTGAGAGGAGCAGGCAGCATACACAGAGACAATAGAAAAATCTTCAAGCTTTTTAAAATGGATTGCCATACCTCTTTTCCCTCCTCCGAGGGAGAGATAGTTTTCTTGATTGTTGCAAAAGTACTCTAATGTGACAGAGGTTGGGATGGGGGAGTTCTCAGTTCGGTCATGTTGACCGGGACTGAGAACTTGCACTTGTGGCAGTGTCCGATTATAGTTTTTCGTTACCAAGCCGTTCACAATCTCTCCCAAATTACGGTTGGACGTTTTCATATGGGTGACGGTAGAAGGACTCCATGTTGTGATTTTGCAACATATGTTATCAGACTTCATTGAGACAATCCATACACCATCCATTACACGCTTTTGATATTCCACTTCCTCTTTTCGTAGAGCCGGCGGGAATGGGTCGTGCCATGCATTCAAGGAGAGTTGAGACACTAGCCCAAGAGATGTTACAAACAACATGGAACTTATCATTGGCTCCCGGCAAAGTGCAGAAGAAGTGGCTTCTACCCTTTCATGATGTGTGTTTACAGGTTTGGCTCCAAGAAAGTGCAGCGGCAGGGGCTTATGCCCTTTAACGTGTTTACCAATTTGGTTCAAAACAACCACCAAAATCCTCAAGATCATGTCTGACACCTCTTAATGCTTCTTTTCAAATGTATCAGGAGAGCCCTACCGTCATGTGCATCTTTTTGCTTCGAGCGATACAAGTGCAAAGGAATGTGCTTTAGGGACGTGGGGCATACATTAGTTAATGATCTCTCTCAATGACCACCTCGTTCAACAATGAAGAGCTACCACTGGAGCACTCTTAGACATTGCCATGGTTCTCTCACCAATCGTGATAGAGGGATTAAATGGATGCCACCCAAATAACATGTCCTCAACTTACCGATTTGAACTGCGTAAATATATAGCTTTTGAAATTCTATGATGCACGTGCTCTTTATATTTGGCTCATAACCTACTAGTCTCTTCTCACATGTTTACTAGACTTGAAGTGAATCGTACCTACATATCACACCACAATGCTTTGTAACCATGTGAACACATGAGATATGCAACAAATAGATTGATGACGTTATCATTTCCATTTTGGCTTCAATGAGTAAGACATATGTAGCCATTTTTAGCCTTGAGAGTTAGGTCCAGTTGAAATCTCATATTAGGAAGACTCTAGGAGGAGCAACGATGATCAGGTGCATGGTAGGGCACCGTGAACCCACATGCACAATAATGGACAAATGGATGCTGATTGATGATCTCATGTGTAGCCTCACTCACCATCACAAGTTGAGCATGTGTAGACACTTTCTCTTGCATTGATGAATAGACACCAGTGATGAAATGCTCCATCGAAGATCGTAGACATACTTCCACACCCAACAACCATCCATGCGCAACATGCCGTCAAAAACATATATTAACATGCTTGCAAATAAGTGAATATAGCAAGGATTGTAATTCATATATAATAAATAAATAAATAAATAATATAGTTGCCACAAAATGATTGAAACTATGCATTGCATGAGCAGAGATGCACAATCTGCAATGACCGCTACATATGCACTACCATGTGCATGATCAAATTAGGCTAGCAAGGATACAATCCATCCCCTACTTGTTGCCTTCTTGAGCATGAACGTGCATGTTCTTTCACTTTTGGCTTACTTAATGGGGGCACATGGCCTCATTAATTAATTTAGAAAGAATGTTGTAAGAGGAGCAATGATGCTCATGTGCTTTGTAGGGTATTAGGAACCCACATGCACAATAGAAAAATGGATGCTAATTTATGATCACATTTGTAGTCGTGCCATGATTAGTGGAACATATGTAAAGAAATTTCATTGCATCACTAACCAAATAGCACTTATAGAATGTAGAGATTTGTTTATGGTTAACCTAATATAATGACTATTAGTAACAATTGATTTATGGTTATAAAATGTGGATGAAAATATTTGACTGAGGACACTCCATTGAATATGGAAAAATTAGAGAGAAGGTGTAAATATACTTTGTTTGACTTTTGGGTCCATGTCCATATCATAGTTCATGTGAATTAGTGGGACGAGAGCCCCCCATGCATAGTCTATTGACCTTGTGATATCTTGACTTTGATTTAGAATATTTCTAAATTCTTGCAAAATGGACTTGAAGAACTCTAAAATCATTAAATAGAGAAGATCTTGAGCAAAAAAAAAACACCCGAGGATTGTAACCTGACATTTTTTTTGGATTGACAAGGACTGTAGCCACCCGTCACGGAAGTTACCATCTAAACAAGAGTTATGAGCCATATTAGTCATTAGTGTCACTGTCTATAGTATGGATGGTCCAAAAATACTAGATTTTTGGATAAACCTAGCATATTTTTTATATTTTAGATATTATTTATTGTAAATATGCTTTAAAAAAAGAGCTATGGAAACTTCTAGAGCAGGGTGTCATGTAAAAAAAGCAAGTGGTTTTTAAAGCCAGTTTTCAAAATTTAATGTAAAAAGAAGGATTGGCAAAATCACACGCGTCGATCACACTTTACATGTAGCAAACAATACTCCAAATGGGAAGAAAAAGGAGTGATTTGGAAGATTTTTTAGCAAGTGTCTTGAGTGAGCATCAAATTGCATCTTGGAAGCTTCAAATTGTTGATTTTGTGAAGATCCCCTCCATAAAGAGCTCTTCTTCTTCTTATCCACAACCCTTCTTCTCTAATTTAGCTATAAGTAAGAGGCATGGGGAGCAGTTGAGAGAGGTCCGAGCAAGAAGGGAGAGGCCCTTCTTAGGATTATGGAGCAAGAGGGAGGAAAAAAAAGGGAGGAAGAATGATATACCCTCTCCCCTCCCTTCCCCCTCCCTAAGAGGTTGCGAGAGGGAGCTAGTGCCAAACCAAGTTACTCGCTACTCATAAATAGGCTATTACTTTCATATCGCCACATAAAATAATAAGGTTTTTGCTTTAAAAAAAAATAAAAGGTTAGCTTTTGCATTAATTCGTACAAGAACTACTTGTTAGATTGCATGGATAGCATCCATATAAAAATTAAGTACATAAAATATTAGCTTCCATATTCACACTTACACAAGATGCCAATTTTATCTAGAGAGTGTATTAATAAACACACAAACGGTTAACTGCTACCTATGATTTGTAAATAGATTAATCAAGATTATAATTCATAGAATCATGATGGAAATAGTTGCAAGAGGTTATTGCACGAAATGAGTAAAGGATGTTATGCACACTCGAGATTAGTAAAATAACTCGATATATTTATTGCCAAATGCAACAATGGTTAGGAGTTGATTAACACTTAAAAAGTGAAAGTATATTTAAAGAATCTTGTAAATCATCTTGTTAAATTATCGTCACAATATTTTTCTAAGTACCAACTAAAGGAAATTCTCCTATGTTGAGTAAGTTAGCCCTAAATGGGAAATTCGTGTCTTTCTTAACAACGTTGAAAGATTTGTACTCAACATTTCTTTATGGGAAGAAGAATGCTCATCAGAATGTAAGGTTACCTTGGGTTAAGGATTTACCTTGGCTATGTGAAGATGTGAACTACATGATGGTATGATTGTCATTATTTGAAAGGATTGTTTGTGTTTGCTAGAATTTAGATCTCTGAAAAAAAACATTGAAAAATATGATAAAATGATAAATCATGCTAGACTATCCCCAAGCTAGCTGTGAGACCCTACTCCAAGGGGGTCATGATTATTGCTTTGAGAGGCTTAGACTAGCTTCATAATGGAAAGGTTTGTCTGTAGGGATAGTCTTAAGCAATAGGAAATGTGGATGCAACGGGGGGGCTCTGGCCATAAATTCCACATTGCTCCCAGAATTTGATGAGCCCCTTCGTGACCTAAGATAGGATCTTGGAATCCTAATACTAGTTACAAGGGAGGAATGTTGGTGGACAGAATACCCTCGTGGAAATTTGTATATCTTCCGCAAGATCGGAAAGATGGAAATTGTAATAAACTTTTAATAAAATAAAGGAATTTATTTTTTATTCAAGGGTTGTTTGAATTGTATGCGTTGTTGTGATGTTATGAGGGCACAGTGTGAAAAAGTATGGAATGCATCATCATTCGACTTCTCTATTGATCTAGAGAGTCAATGTGATCTGAGCCATTAGTACTAGTGTGAGTTGCATGAATTATCCAAAAATACTAGATTTTTGGATAATTTTAGTATATTTTTGATATTATTTCTTATAAAAATTTGAAAAAGTTAGAAAAATCTTCTAGATTAGGATGGCATGCAAAAATCTAGTTACTTTTTCAGCCAATTAGGAGATTTTTCATTTAAAAAAATAGATGGACGAAATTGCGCACGTTGCGATCGTTGTAAACATGCTGAAAACTGCAAATTGAACTGAAAGAAGAAGGAGTGATCTGGGAGATCCGTGAATAGGTGTCTTGAGGTTTTACCCCCCTTTTGGAGCCAACGGAGCCATCAGATTTGGGTTCCGCGTAGCAGAGAAAGAGCTGATTTTTTTAATCCACGTTTTTGGTCTATGAAGGAGCTCCAGGAGAACTAATGCCTGGAGATTGCTCCTGAGTAGTGCAAAGATTCCAGGTTCTTTCAATGCATATTGATTCAATTCATTGTGATTTGTTTTTGTCATGTTTACCACTTGGGTATTCTCTATCTTCTCTTTCATCTCCTATCTCTACTTCCTTCTACTTCTGTTCCCCGATGGATTCGACCTTTCGACAAAAACCCCTTCGACATTGGTGAACCCGATGTGAAAGGTTGTCATAGAAGAAGGAAAGATAATATGGGAGAACCTTCGAATACAATCTCCAGTGATATTTTGCAACAGTTGGTGCAAAATATGAATATGCTTATGCAGGTACAACAACAACAGCAAGTGATGCAAGCTTCAGCTCAAACAGAAAGTGTTGTGATGAATGCTTTGCAAGCAGTTGAGCGTGAGGTGAAGTTATTCAATGGCAAGAATGTATCTGCATATGTACATACCTATGCTCAAAAGATGGAATTCTTTGAAGTGGCTCAGTATTTTGTACATGTTTTTGTTCATGAACTGAAAACACGGATTACTAAATTATACTTGCAGGATGGTGACTAGGTAGCCTTCAAGAAGACACTCAGGGAAGAATTTTACATTGAGGACACCACTTTGATTACGTGCAAGACTTTTCAAGAGTGGGTTATACAACCCAATAAGGGTATTGTGGCTACGGAATTGTTAAGAGAAGTTGAAAGTCGATTTGAGTAGTTGGATCTTGCAGAACAGCAAGCTCTTGCAAGTCAGAAAATTGAATTGTTTCTACAGGCAGTTGATCCTGAGCTTCAAGAGAAGCTTGATGATTTGCTGGAGGATCACACTACAGAGACAGGTTTGAAAACAGAGTGGAGACATGTCAAAGAAGCTGTTACTACGCTTGTGAAGAAGCATAGAAGAAGAGAAAGATTACAGGTCTCTAGCTTGCCCACTATTACAGATAAGACAGTTGAAGTATCCAATAAGCCACCCGCTTCTGTGACTAACCCTATGGCTGTACCTGCTATTGTTCCCTCTGTTAGGGAAGATGTCTTGGATGAATTGGTCAAAGGAATGCGGGAACTTCAATTGAAGGTTGCAAAATTGGATGAAAAAGGACAAGAAGAAAGGGGATGGGAAGCAGCCCCTAAGCCTAGAAAAAGATGTATGTGGTGTGATAGTTTGCAGCACGAGAGAAAGGATTGTGCTGACTATTAGGAGGCCTTGGCATGACAGCTTATCTTTTGGAAAGATGGCAAGATCCATGCACAAGAAACGGGATTGCCTCTTGCTTTGAATTTTGGAAAGGGAGGTATGCAGAAGTTGTTGGAAGACTTGGCTGTCCGAAATGCTTATGCGGCGGTACATGCTTCTACTTTTGGTCTACAGTTGGATAGAATGCATGGCCAAGTGATGGTTGGTTCAAAGGCTGAAATATGGACACATGCTTTACATGCAGCTGAGAAAGGTCACTAATAGTGAAATGTCTCATGCAGGGCAAGACATTCGTGGCATAACTGGTTGGGAATCATTGGTAGATGCATATTCAGTGCATGCATATTTAGCAAAGGTACAAAACACGGATGTACTTGTGGAAGAAAAATGCAAAAGAGATGAAGATATTGCAGGGACATCTAAAAGAATGACAAGAAGAAGTGTGGATCAGCCTAAAGTTGCAAATTAGCCACCTCACGAGCATGTTATGGAAGAGGTCACTCAAAAGCAAAAACATGATAACAAACAAGAGGGCAAAAAGAAGGGCAATCAGAGAAGGGCAAGCAGCCAGGATGTAAGTTGCAATCTGACATTGAGACAGCCATAGATCTTAAGAAGGTTCTTGAAGAACGGATCTTAAACAGTCGGGTGGAATTTACCTTGGGAGAGGTGCTTGGCATTGCCAAGCGAGAATTTTATGATGAGATTATTGACATAATTAAAAGGAAGCGTCAGTTTCTTGGTGATACCACTAGTGCATTGTTGCAATTTAAAGAGGAAACTAGTTTGTTGGGTATTCGGGCTGAATATGAGCATGAAGTAAGAACTGGATTATCTATGTAGGATGCTACTAATCAGTGGATAGTATGTGGAAAAGAGAAGAAAGTGGCTGAAAATGTATTGCCTTGTAGAAATATGCATGGTGGAGTAAGGCAAATGCAACAATATGGAGAAGAGACTCTAGGATTTATTCCTCGAAGTCGCTACACAAGAAATCATTGGGCTAGAGCTACCACTGAAACGGTAGTGAAAATAGGGGAGCGTGAAAATCCTTGTGTTGCTTTACTTGACCATGGGTCTGAGATAAATGTCATTGAGTGTGGATTGTATGAAAATGGTACATGGCCTGTAGACACTAATCATGGTTGGCGAATGAGGGCTGCAAATAATTCTTCAGGGGAGCTCTATGCTGCATGTCCTAATGTAAAAGTGACGATTGGTGATGTATAGGAAGAGCAACACTTCTTTGTGCAAGATAATTCATCATATGCAGTGATTTTTGGACAGCCCTATATTACAGGAGTACATATGGAAACAAAGGTACTTGATGATGGTTCTGCTTATGCAAGAGCCAGAAGCAAAGATGGGAGGAAAGCAGTCCAATTTCTTACTGTTTGTGTTAATCATCCTGGAAATTGTGATACGCTTCGAGAGTCTCCTTTGGTTTCAAATGCAACGGAATTCAAAGATCTGGATTTTCATTAAGCACTGCTGTAATCCGAGGCTATAGTAGTGTTGTTCAGAGGGTGTACTCGCCTCTTGATGAAATGAAGCATGTATTTACTATTGGTAGTTCTCAGTTTACAGCAAACAGTTCATGTTGGTTTAAGCCTATGGAAGCTATGTGTAGGGCTGAACGCATATCTATAAAACAGGCTATTAAGAAACTGAGATCATTGGGCCTGTTAGCTGAAAAGGATGGCATTTCAGACATCTTTTATGGGCTGAATATTACTGACACTATGGCTGAAATTTCAACAACTATACATGTAGAAAATGAGGCTGAAAACAGAGTGTTGTCAGTATGTTCTTTGGATATGTATGATGTTATAGCATTGTTTGCTCAACAAGAAGGATTACAATGGGCTGAAGCACTTGTGGTGGAGACAAAGTATAAGAAAATTAACAAAAAGGTGAAACCAATTTCTTTGCCACTTCCACTAGAGAGTGAGGGTATGTATGAAAAAGTGTCAAGGCAGCCAAGCTTACGGGATCCTAAAGATATAGGTCATTAGTTTACATCTGAAACATTACAGGAATTGAAAGTTGGTACAAAAGAGTTTCTTTTGCTTGTTGAGAGAAACTGTTTTATGCAGATGTTGGCTAGACATGGGAAGGCATTTGCATTTCAGCCAAGTGAAACAGGTTGTGTGGATCCAAATATTGTTTGTCCTATGGTCATATTTACCGTGCCACATGTACCATGGAACTTGAGGCCTATTTCAGTGCCTAAAGCTTACTTGCCAAAGCTGATGGATTTGCTAAATGAAAAGATTCGCATGAAGATCTTGGAGCCCTCTTCAGCCTCGTACTCAATTTGTTGGTTTACTGTGTCCAAAAAGAATGGGGCTTTGAGATTTATTCAAGATATGCAACCGATCAATAAAGTGACAATAAGAAATGTGGGTGCAAGTCTTGTGGTTGATGAATTTGCAGAGGCTTTTGCAAGCAGAGAGATCTATTCTTTGGGTGATCTTTACTCGGGATATGATCAGTTTCAGCTTGCAATTGAAACCAGGGATATCACAACCATGAAGACTCCTTTGGGGTTAGTACGGATGTGTACTCTCCCACAGGGTGCAACAAACTCAATGGCACACATGACAAATGCTATGAATAGGGTACTCAGGGATTTTATACCACAATTGACTATGCCCTTCTTGGATGATGTTCCAATCAAAGGGTGTGCAATGGATGAAAAGAATGAAGAGATGGATGCTCATGGATATAGATAGTTTGTTGCAGATCATATTGTGGATTGTGAGAGGATTTTGACACGTCTAGAAGAGGTGCATTTAACTCTTTCTAGACAAAAGTCTGTCTTTGGAGTTGAGGAGGTTTCGATTGTTGGGCATATGTGTGGGCCTTATGGGCGAAGGCCATCACCAGCAAAAATAGATGGGATTGATAGAATGCGAGATGTATGCATGAATATATCGGAGGTGCGTAGATTCTTGGTTGCATGTGTGTTCTATTTGATATGGATTCCTCACTTTTCACATGTAGCCGATGCTCTTTATCAGCTTCTAAGGAAAGGTAAAAAATTTCATTGGGAAAGGAAGCATAAAAAAGCAATGAAGAAATTGAAGCAACTCTTAAAATCTACTCCTACATTGAGAAAGGTTGACTATTCACATGGAAAGCCTATCATTATTACTGTTGATACAAGTCCAATTGGGATTGGATGGGAAATTGGGCAAGATGATGAGGAAGGGCAAAGATATGCAATATGCTTTGGTGCTAAAGTATTGACTGAATGATAGAGAAGATATCCACAAGTTAAAAGAGAATTATGGGGAATTGTGACAGCCCTTAAATGTGATAAGGAGTATTTTATGGTGCTCATGTAGTCATTGAGACTGATTGTTTGCCGGTATTGGGTATGATTACTAGTTGTGCTACCCCGAACATTGCTATGCTTTGATGGATTACATACATAAAATCTTTGAACCCTGAATTTTAGCATATTGCAGGAAGAGATAACCCAGCGGTGGCAGACATGTTATCTCGAGCACGCTATGAGAATGAAGATGGGATGATGGATGAGGAGGAAGAAGATGACTTTCTTATGGCTGAAAATGATATTGAAAGAGTGAATTGAGCAATGAAAGGTGTTGCTATAGCATTAACAGAAGCTTGGACAACAAAGATAAGACACTTTAGATGTTTTGCATCTTGTGTAGAAGTGTTTTTGGAAGACAAATGAGAATTAGTCAATATCTTAGTACATTAAAAAAGAGGGATGAATGGTCAGATGAGGAGTTGGAGAAGATCAAGAGGAAAGCCTATGGATTTTTCTTAAAAGATGGATACTTATGGAAACATGCTAAAAAGAAACAGGGTATGCCATTGCCAGTTTTGGGTGACAGAGCTTCACAAGCAAAAGTAATGCAAGAATTTCATGAAAGCTTGTGGGCTGGTCATAGAGGTGTTTGGGATACTTTTACAAAGATCAAAGAAAGATATTGGTGGCAAGGTATGTATAAGGATGTTGCTCACTTTGTGGAAACATGTACAACATGTCAAATGTATTCAACTGTGAGACATCGGGACGGATTGCAACCCACATATCCATTGTCTTTTCATTTTAAGTGGGTGGTGGATTTGGTCACAATGCCTACAGGTTTTTGGCAAATGAGGTATCTTGTGCTTGCTCGTGAAGACTTGATTAATCAAGTGGAAGGGAGATCTCTACATACTAAGACCACAAATTCCGTATGTACTTTTCTCTTAGAAGAGATCTTTTGTCGATATGGTTGTGTGGGAAAAATTATAGCAGATAGGGGTGAGCTGGATGCAGTTGAAGCTCATGATTTCTTTGCACGGTTGGGGATAAAGCTTGCTTTAACTTCAGCCTATAACCCTGAAGGAAATGGCAAAAGTGAAAGAGGTCATCCACCTATTGTAAAGGCATTGGCAGAAGCATGCGGAGAGAAGATAAAAGAGTGGCCATGATTGCTCCCTTATGCTTTGTGGACCGACAGAACAACTCATAGTGCTGTTATAGGATATATGTCTGCACAGTTGATGAAACCTATCATGCCGATAGAACAGATGACAGTCACATGGAGTGTGTTACCTTGGGAGGAGGAGTTGAATCGAGAGGAATTTTTGGCCTTACGCATTAGACAATTGGAAAGAAAGTCAAAAGACATAGAGGAAGCAACTACAATGTTAAGGGCAGCAAGGATACAGAACAAGAAAAGGTTTGACAAAAGACATAGACTGAGACCAAGAACCATACAAGATGGGGATTGGGTATTGGTTTATGATAGCAGTTTAGATAACCAGCATAGTGCCATGCGTAAAGTTTCCAAAAGATGGTTTGGACCCTATGTGGTAAGACAGGTGTTTGATAATGCTACTTATGCATTAAATGAGCTGGATGAGACAGCCATAAAACTTCCGGTAGTAGGGAAAATAATCAAATTATTCAAAAGAGGGAATCTACTGCCTATGAGTTTCCAGAATTGGAAGAAAATAATGGCCATGATACAAGGGCTAGCCAGGAAGATATGGAAGATGATGAAGCAAAGGATATGGTTGTAGAGGATGAGGAGGACTCAGAATCTGGTGACAACTAGGATTTTGGCACATACCGGAGGATGTGTACGTTTAGAGGGGGTGGATGTTGTGATGTTATGAGGACACAGTGTCAAAATGTATGGAATGCATCATCATCCGACTTCTCTATTGATCTAGAGAGTCAATGTGATCCGAGCCATTAGTACTAGTGTGAGTTGAATGAATTATCCAAAAATACTAGATTCTTGGATAATTTTAGTCTATTTTTGATATTATTTATTGTAAAAATCTGAAAAAGTTAGAAAAAGCTTCTAGATTAGGATGGCATGCAAAAAGCTAGTTGCTTTTTCAGCCAATTAGGAGATTTTTCATTAAAAAAAAAAGATGGATGAAATCGCACGCGTTGCGACCGCTGTAAACATGCTGAAAACTGCAGATTGAATTGAAAGAAGAAGAAGGAGTGATCTAGGAGATCCGTGACCAGGTGTCCTAGGATTTTACCCCCCTTTCGGAGCCAACGAAGCCATCAGATTTGGGTTCCGGGCAGCAGAGAAAGAGCTGATTTTTCTGATCCACGTTTTTGGTCTATGAAGGAGCTCTAGGAGAACTAATGCCTGGAGATTGCTTTTGAGTAGTGCAAAGATTCCAGGTTCTTTCAATACATATTGATTCAACTCATTGTGATTTGTTTTTGTCATGTTTACCACTTGGGTATTCTCTATCTTCTCTTCTATCTCCTATCTCTACTTCCTTCTACTTTTGATCACCGATGGATTCGACCTTTTGACAAAAACCCCTCTGACAGCGTGTCCGTGAAATAAATTATGTGAAGGAACATGTGTTAAAGGACTAATTAAGGAAGTTGGTTGTATATGTTTTAATAAATGTGCTATAGGTAATTAAAAAACTATAGATGATACTGACATACAAGAAAAGCGGATGGACGTGGCCCCTGATGGGTCTATCCAATGGTAGGGTGATCCTAGTTTGCTTGGAGCTTTTCCAATTCGGCGATACAAATAGGAAGATGACTAGTTGCTAGGTAGAACCAACTTGCATTGTCTTAGGGGTCGACATTGGATTTTTCCTTATGGGTAGGAGGGTTGTCGTACCACACTTCCCTTCGTCTTCCACTCTCTTTGAGCCAAGTGCAATGGAAAATCCACTTTTGATGCCAGGAGGCATATTTCACGGTGGATTCCGTAAGGTTTTACGGTGGATTCCGTAAACTTTGTTGACTGGGGCTCATACGCAAAGTGGATTCTTTGTGCGAGAAGTTGATGAGGACGCCTATCCTTTTCGGGCGTTTTATTAATTTAGTGTGTACATGGGTGATTCCATAGCGGGTGATTCCGTAAAATACATATTAAATTAATAAATGTTTATGAGTTTAGAGTGCGCACTCGTGATAAATTAAGGTTAGGATTGATTTCCAACTAATTGATTTATTTATGTAGCTGAAGACTGCTAGGTATTCACTTTTGTCAGTTTAATTGTATTATTTTACTAACGATTGTGAATGCTTCAGTTGATGTGTAGAGATAGCAGCTGTGGCGGAGGAAAGCATTGGAGGATAGCGTGTATTCGAGTTATCACTTATATTTTGATGGGCGCATACCTTAGGCATGTCGTCTATATTTTGTCGCACCTATTTATTAAGGCGTTGGATATTTATTTATTATTTTGTATGCGCATGGGCGCACGATTATGATATTTGTATTTGGACATTGTATTGGGTATGCCTGACTCTTTGGACACCCGCCCATTAGCTTTATTCTATTTTGTGCTAAAGCAAACTCAAAAGCCAAAAGCGTGCTATTTTGTAATTTGGGCTATTATTTGAGCTTGAAGATAATTAATACATAAAATACATGCTTTGTGGAGCACTCACACAAGGCATGGGGGGGGAGATTGCACCCAATTGGTCTCTTGTTCATGTCATGCATGCTTTGTACCTTGAGTTTTGTGCAAAAAGTAGAGTTCTTTTGTTCTTGGGGACCTTTCGGCATTCACTATGCGAGCATACAGCATCCGATCTATGCACCAGTGGTATCAGAGCGAAGCTGAGATCGAGAGCTTCTAATCACTACCCATTTTGTGCGAAGGCAGAGCTCCTGGAAGGATCGAGCTCTACGGTCAGTCTCATCGCAAACGATCGATACGGGTGGGTTCCTGGCGGTGAAGAACCTCTGTTTACAGCCTCTGATCGCAAAGGACCGGCCTGAAACAGTGGAGGACCACGTCAACATCTCCTATACCAAGTCATTTTCTCATAGTCAACAGATAAGCTTCCATAACTTTCAAAAGCTTAAAAGCTTAAGTTAAAAGCTTAATAAGCTTATTTAAAAGATTAAAGCCCCAAATTTCGTCGTCTGGTATTGCGACATGTCCTCGCCTGGATCGTTGGTTGAAAAAACGCCCCCTCCTCCCTAAAATTCGCTGTTTTTATTTAAATTAGCTATAAGCTAAGTTACCCAAGTCTCAAATCACACAAAGCTCCAAAGTCTATCAAGTTTAATTAGTTTTGTTACTTTGCAAGTCCAGCAAGTCACCAGAAGTCAGAACTGACTTATGCCCAAAACTCCCATAAGGATTGTTCCTGCGCAAAAGCACTGAATTGCAAAGTTGTTCTTTGGAAGACTCTATTCGCATACGCAGACTTGCTGAACCAGTTTCAGCACACGCAGAAGGTCAAACATAGATTTTACAAAGATTTCAAACCCCGTAATTGCCAAAGTCGAAGACCGTGAAAGCCAAACAAAAATCTATAAGCCTTGTACACCTGATTTTGAGCTACGCTCATCACGCTAATTGGATTTTGAGAGTGTGAGGTCTTTTGAATTTTTACAGGATGACGAAACAAAATATGGATGATTTAATGGCTGAAGGCGATATTCCTGAACCTACCATGGAACAAGAATTGGATTTAATTATGATGTAGTTGGATGAAGAACGAAGAGCCCGGCAAGGCTTACAAGTTCAATTGGCCAATTTACAAAGATCGACTACCGACAAAGATGGACCACAACTTGAAGATCTTATTCGACGAACCATCGATGCGACTCTCGAAGCTCAATCCATCTGCAAAGAAACAAAGATAAGTAAAAGAAATTTCAAATTCCGTACTTTCAATGGCATTCGAGATGGAAAAATTGTTCTTGCATTCATCAGTCAGTTTGATGATTACTTTCATGAGGAGACATACGCTGAAAAAGATAAAATCAAGTGTGATACTAATCATTTAGTGGATAGAGCATCTCTTTGGTAGATCGTGGTTTGTAAGAGCACAGATTGTGCCACTACCTGGGAGAGTTTCAAAAAGAAGTTTATGCAGAATTTCCTTCCTCCACAATTCCATGAAAAAGCCATAAAGCAATAGGACCTTCTTCAGCAAAGAGATCGTGAGCCTATTTCCCAGTACACCGAAGGCTTTTGGAATGCCTTACTCCAACTACACATGCTTGAAGACGTACCTGAAGTGATTCACAAGCGCAAGTATATGTCTGGATTACTTGGGCATTATTACGCTGAAGTCAATATGTTCAAGCCTGCAACTCTTGAAGATGCAATTTCTTTAGCTCATGACACTGAAGACAAGATTCGAGGAAGAGACAAGCGTCCACAACAATTTCAAGCAAATGGTAACTATGGTTCTAAGCAATTTAATTCAAATTTTAGAAGATTCAATCAATTATCATCTTTTCGTAAGTCTTGGACAAAACCACTTGCTTTGCCATCAAATACCAATCAAAACCCTAAGCCATCTTCACAGCCAAATCCTTATATTCATAGACTTCCTGCCATTGCAAACAGTGTATCCAAAGCCAAACCTATAGTGTGTTACAAATGCCATCAACCTAGTCATCTAGCAGCCAATTTCCAATCGAAGAAGCCACCTGTCCATATCAACTATCTTGGAGCAATGGAAGATGAAGAACATGAGGAAATCCCTAACTTTACGGAAGATGAGGACGATATTACTACTCCTTTGGATACTTTACCACATATGCCAACTCCACATTCTTTGTTGACAATGAAATGTTTAGTGCATGGAAAAGAAAAGATTATTTTGCATGATGATGGAAGTACACATGATTTTATTTCTGCAAAGTTAGTGAAAGAATTAAAATTACAAACTGTTCCTACGCATTATCGCATTAAAGCAGCATTCTTAGGCACAAGGTATAATGGAATACAAGAGGTGCATGATTTAGAAATTCAAATTGGTGAATACACTGAAAGAAGGAATTTTCTAGTTGTACCATTACAGTCCAGTGATATTATCTTAGGTATGCCTTGGCATCATCATCATAATCCTGACATAGATTATTCCACGCATTCAATTAAAATTCATTTTCAAGGAAAAAACATTACATTGTATGGTATGCACGCATCTAATGCTTTCCCATTGCTTACTCATACTCAAGCTAAACATGCATTACGCAAAAGTAATAAATCTTATCTAATTTGGGTGAATGAACTACAAGTTAAAGAAAACAATATGCACCCTAGGCATAAAGAATTCCTTGCATAATTTAAAATATTACAACTACCTGATTTCAATAGACTATTCTTTTTAGTAGTTACTGATGCTAGCGGATCTGGAATAGGAGCCGTACTTATGCAAGATAATCATCCCATAGCCTATTCTAGCTGTAAACTGAAACCCTCCGAACTTAAAATATTCCACATATGATAAAGAATTGTTAGCTGTTGTACAAGCTTTAATACAATGGAAACATTACTTAATGGGTTCTGAGTTCCTGATTAAGACTGATCAACAAAGCATTAGACATCTCTTTAGTCAACCCCAAATATTTGACCGACATATCAAATGGGCAGCTTTTATTCAGAGTTTTCATCCTCTTATTCAATATCAACTAGGTAAAGAAAATGTAGTGGCCGATGCATTAAGTAGAAGACCGACCATTCATAATATCTCTGTTATATCATTTGATTCTCTAACCCTTATGAAAGATACTTATCATCAAGACATTACTTTTCATGCTGATTGGAATAAATTAGTTGGAAATAATTGGATTCCTATTGATTCACTGTCTTACAATGATGGATTCATGTTTTATGAAAAGAGATTATGTGTTACAGTTCCATTTAGACCCTTTGTTTTGAATGAGATTCATTGTCCTCCATATCAAGGTCATAGAGGTATCATATCTACATTACGTACATTGATCGAAGATTTTTATTGGCCACATATGGACACTGATGTATCTAACTTTGTTTCTGAATGTTTGGTTTGTCAAAGAGTTAAGAGACATCATGGTAAACAGTATGGATTACTTATGCCTTTATCTATTCCATCAAGACCATGGGAACTGATTTCTATGGATTTTATTACTGGTTTACCTAATACTAAAGCTAACCATGATATGATTTGGACTATAGTAGATAGGCTTAGTAAACAAGCATATTTCATTCCATGCAAGAAAACTTTAACAGCATCTCAGGCAGCACACTTGTTTTTGAAAACTGTTTTCACTAATCATTGATTACCAAAAGTTATTATTTCTAACCATGATTCTAGATTTTGTAACAAATTTTGGATTACTTTGTTTGCTAACCTAGGAACAAAGATTGATTTCTCATCTGCATTTCATCCTGAAACTAATGGACAAACAGAAGCCACTAACATTACTATTTTAGATCTTTTACGTGCTTACACTATTTCTAAACCACAGACATGGGACACACATTTACATTTATTGCAGTTTGCATATAACAATACACCACACACAACTACAAAGAAAGCACCGTTTGAAGTGATTTATGGTTATAGATTGTCTACACCTGTTGCATCTTTATCAAATAGATTTCAGAGTGCTGATGATATTGCTAATATGCACACTACTATTTTTGATTAGGTTAAAGACATGATTGCCAAAGCCCAGCAATCATATACAAAACAAGCCAATAAGAAAAGATAGGCCATGAATTTCAAACTTGATGACTATGTTTAGTTGAGAATAGAAAAACATAGATTACAAAGTGTAGATAAACATCCAGTTGTGAAATTAGCACCTAGATTCTATGGACCATTTAAGGTCATTCACAAAATCAATGACAATGCATTCAAGTTAGAACTACCACCTCACTGGAAAATTCACAACACCTTTCACATTAGTTTATTACGACCCTTTAGTCCAATTACCTGTACACCCTGTTTATGAAAACCCACATTTGTTAGATGAAGAGATTGGAATACTTGAGCCTAAAGCTATCATAGATACTGACCTTATGACCACTAGAATTGGCCGTAGATATTCTAGATATTTGGTCAAGTTTAAAAACCATCCTGTTGAAGAAGCCCAATGGATGCACGCTAGAGACTTAAATGCTTTCCCCACTCTGTTAGCTCCACATTGAGCTAATAGCAATTGAGGACAATTGCTATCCCACCCCGGGGGTATGATATCAAGAGGCATATTTCACGGTGGATTCCGTAAACTTTGTTGACAGGGGCTCATACGCAAAGTGGATTCTTTGTGCGAGAAGTTGATGGGGATGCCTATCCTTTTCGAGCGTTTCATTAATTTAGTGTGTACATGGGTGATTCCATAGCGGGTGATTCTGCAAAATACATATTAAATTAATAAACATTTATGAGTTTAGAGTGCGCATTCGTGATAAATTAAGGTTAGGATTGATTTCTAACCAGTTGATTTATTTATGTAGCTGAAGACTGCTAGGTATTCACTTTTGTCGGCTTAATTGTATTATTTTACTAACGATTGTGAATGTTTCAATTGATGTGTAGAGATAGCAGCAGTGGGGGCGGAGGAAAGCATTGGAGGATAGCGTGTATTCGAGTTATCGCTTATATTTTGATGGGCGCATATCTTAGGCATGGCGCCTATATTTTGTCGCGCCTATTTATTAAGGCATTGGATATTTATTTATTATTTTGTATGCGCATGGGCGCACGATTATGATATTTGTATTTGGACATTGTATTGGGTATGCCTGACTCTTTGGGCACCCGCCCATTAGCTTTATTTCTATTTTGTGCTAAAGTAAACTCAAAAGCCAAAAGCATGCTATTTTGTAATTTGGGCTATTATTTGAGCTTGAAGATGATCAAAAAATAAATACATGCTTTGTGGAGCGCTCACACAAGGCATGGGGAGAGATTGCACCCAATTGGTCTCTTGTTCATGTGGTGCATGCTTTCTACCTTGAGTTTTGTGCAAAAAGTAGAGTTATTTTGTTCTTGGGGACCTTCCAGTGTTCACTACGCGAGCATACAACATCCGATCTGTGCACCAACTTCACTTTGAGTAATCCTCTAGGAAGTGAAAACTCAACATTATTGATGCTAGCTAACTGTTAGGGGACCCATCTGATTTTAGGAACCCAAAAATTCAAGTGGATCCTAGTGGGTTCGGTCGGAACTCTTCTGTTGCGATGTAGACTTAGCAGGGCTTAGGTGACACCCTGTGATACTCCAAGGAAGCACCTAGTGGCATTATTTTGGAAAACCTACTGATGGACTACTAAAAAGTATGCCTTGGATTAAGAGTGGAAGACACCTTAGAGTTGGAATAATCAGAGCTCTCGTTAGAGTAGAATACGACGTAAGCTTAAAAACTTTTTTTCTTGGATTCTAAATATAGCCTAGAATATGTTTTCTTCTCTTTGTCAATGTATGTTTTTGAATTATGGTAGAATAATGAATCTTGAAATTATTCTTAATCTTTTAAGTAATGTTTATGCCAGCTATGCATTCATCCAGTCTTGCTTGGAGGAATCAGATGATGCAGATACTAGATCAGTTGTACAACCCCTCACCTCTATATTGTGAAAGAGGGTGGATGATTAGTGGAGGATACTGCTATATTGATGGAAGCTATCTAGCTTATCTTTAGAATAATCTCAAAAGGGTAAAATGGATGGAAGATTTTAAAGTTGTCAAGATCTATCTATTTTGTGAAGCTAGTGTAAACTCAACCCTATATACTAGGGGCGAGAAGATCAGACTGAATCCGTATATCTATGAGGAAGTTATAAATATCCTTCTAGCATCGACATAATAAAAGTTGTTGATCGCTCTACCCGCCGCAAGTACAAAAAGGACAGATTTCTTGAACTCCCTCAAAAATATAGATTCCTAGACATGTACTCTCAAAATCCAAGTTACTTCATAAAGAATGTATCAAAGTATTATGCTTAGATTGTAGTAGGGAATCCTTTTCGAAAAAAAATAAGATGAACTTGTGAGCTATCTAAATAATATATAGTTTTTCCCATTTGATTACCTTGTACATCCATTGTAATAAAGATTGATTGATACTTTATCAATCAAAGAAATAATGGAATCTTATTTTCCCTTGGAACCTTTGAAATTGTAGTTTAACTTTAGCAATGGAAAAAGAGTTTATTTTGAAATTATTTAAATAAATTAAATTTGAAATAATTTGAGTATCAAAATCTAATATTAATGCTATATAAATTTCGTAAAGTTTAACTTAGAAATTTTTGAAAATTTCCTAGAAATTTGCACCCCCAATAATTTCCAACAAAGCCCAAGAGAAAATGAATATTTTGAAGCAAATCAAACCTCCAGAGTTTGATGGAAAAGGCGAGAATGTGGAAGCTGATGCAAAAATTTGGATTGAATCCATGGAACACTTTTTTACTGCTGTTGAAACTATCTAGCCAACCAAGCCATGATAGCTAAACTAAAATTAATTGGTGAAGCTCGACTTTGGTGGAAGTAGTGGTGTCGAGATCAAGGTGTCCCTGAAAATACCATTCCTTGGGATTTGATGAAAGAAGCTGTAAGAGGAAGATATTTACCTCCATTTTATTGCACCTAGAAGATGAATGAGTTCTTTAATTTGAAGCAAATGGGACTGACCCTGGAGGTGTATTACTCTAAGTTTGTTTCACTTCTTAAATATGCACCCTCCATGGATAGTACTCAACAAACATCTAAGTTTTGCAATGGAATAAATTCTCCTCTGAACACTAATTTGGAATCAGTGCGCCCAATAGACTTCCAAGATGCTTTGATTCGAGTTGCTCCTATTGTATCGGAAGTACAATCAAAGCCTAAAAATAATAAGTTCTGGAGCTACAATAACCAAAACAAAGGAGGATTCAAAGGTCAAGAAAAAAGAAACCAAGGCCAATTTCACCAAGGTCAGAAGAAAAAGGGAAAATCCAATGCATTTGGAAATTTTGCAATTCCTACCCAGGGAAACAGGGATGGTCTCAGGTGCTTTCACTGTAATGAGCCAAGACATTTCAGTAGAGATTGTTCAAAGCTTGGTGGAAACCATCGCCAAGGCCAAATTTGAGGTCAAGGTAGAGCTGCCCAAGGCCATGGTTAAGTAGCTATGGCAAGAGGAAGAATGCCAAATATTACCCTTAAAGAGATTAAGGAGGAATACCCTACTATGGAAGAAGATATTGAAACAGCAATTGTTCATGCTGCATTCCAAATCATCAATATTTGATAATATAGACACTGACTAGTCACTGAGGTAAATTATTTAAAGTTTTGATTGATTATGGAAGTACATACTCATTTATTTCTCCCAAGTGTGCTAATAAGTTAGGGGAATAGATATAGTAAATGCATCAAAACTGCTTGTGGAATTAGCAAATGGAAAGGAAGTTCTTTTTACACAGAAAATTGCCATGGTAGAGTTTAACCTAGGAGGAAACCTTTCAAGAATTAGATTCACAGTAATGAACTTAGCAACTTATAAATGTTTACTAGAAATGGATTGGCTGATTTCCAATGATGTTCATATCCATTGTGGAAAAGTTCAAGTCACATTTCAGGATTCGAACGAGTGAAATAGCAACTACACAAGGTGAAACAAGGAAACCTAAAGTTCAATTAACAAAAGCTTCTCAAATTGTGAAAGGCATGAAGAAAGGATTACTAGTTTACTTGATCAATCTTAACAAGATAAATCAAGATGGTCAGACACAGAAGAAGAACCATCTTAGTTAAAAGAATATGTCGACGTATTTCTTGAAGAGCTAACTGAGTTACCTACAAAAAGAGAGGTTGATCATGAGATCAAACTTGTTCTAGGAGCTGCTCCAATGGCAAAAAGACCTTACAAAATGTCTATTCGTGAAGCCATCAAACTAAAAGAGAAACTCAAACAACTACTAGAACAAGGGTATATTCGGCCAAGTAGTTCACTATGGAGAGCCCCAATATTATTCCAAAAGAAGAAAGATGGAACTCTCTGTCTTTGTATCGACTACCGAGGGCTAAACCAGGTAACAGTGAATAATAAGAACATGATCCCAAGGATAGACGAGCTTCTTGATCATCTACAAGGAGTAAGGATATTTGGGAATATCAATCTTCAATCAAAATATTATCAAATCATAATCAAGGATGTGTTGAGATATCGAGCTCCACTCGTGATACGCCAGGGTGACCGTTGTGTATTTATGTCACCGACTTGTCAGTTGCAGACGCACTTGGTACACCGCCCATGAATAATAGCTACATGATAGCTATCCTTATCTACTCTAGTTCGTGGCTCAGTTAGTATGCCACCTTAGTTAGTTGAGTTTGGTTTGAGACCCATATATAGGGTTCTTCTATTTCTTTGTACTTGAGTTTTTTGGCTTACACAACTAAGAAGAGGAAAACTGTTTTCAGCCTCCACCCTTGTGTGTCTTCCCCCATTGTGCAAGCAAGAAAGCTTCAAGCGACACTCCTTCCTTCTCTCCCACAATCTTGACATGGTATCAGAGCCTTGTTCGTGGTAAGGAGCTCAAGAAACCAAGCCAAGCTCGCGGTGTTCTGGTAAGAGGAGCAGTGTTGCTTTCATTTTCTGTTTTGGGAGCAGATCTCTGCAGGTAGCACAGCCGGAAAGTGTAGGAGTGCATTGTCTCAGGTTGAGACGCCCTTCGCGGTGAAGCAAGAGGGCAGTATATGCTGCGGGAAAGGGCTTTAGCCCTTGGCGACCTTGTTTTTTTGATTTGAGGCCATTTCGGGGCCTGTTTTGGAGGCGGAAGTTTTCTGCACGCACTCAGGAAAAGGCCAGTTTTATGCTGTGCAGCCACTGTTCTACAGGTCGGTGAATAGTTACTGTAAAAATTGCATTGTATGCTTGTGCGCAGAGACTTTGGGAGTTACAGAATCATCCCTGTTGGCTGTTGATGCAAAATCGTCACTAGGAAGTGACTGTGTGGTCAAATACCACTTTCGCCAGTTTTGCAGATTTTCCCTTGTGAGGGTGAAGCTGTGGTTTTTGCAGTTACAGAATTTTTTGCAGTCTTCTGTAATGGCATCTGATTCTCTTTCACAGATTGTCATTGAAAAGCTTGACAAGAACAACTTCCAAGCATGGAAGTTTAGAATGACGAATTTCCTTATGGGAAAAGGATATTGGGAATTTGTTGCAGGAAATGAAGAAGAACCAGTTCTTCCTGATGTTCCCAATCAACAACAAATGCAGGCATTCAAAACATGGCATGAGAGAGCCAGGAAAGTTATGTATTGGCTGTCTATCAGTATTTCAGACTCTATGATTGTGCATATTCAGGATGCAAGTACGCCAAAGGAGGCATGGGATACTTTGTCAAAAATGTATAGCACAAATACGCAAGCCAGGAAAATGCAGCTCAAGCAAGAGTTGCATAATGTGCAAAGAGAAAGAGTATGAGCATCAACGACTACCACATGAAGGTGAAGAAGATTGCAGATGCACTTGCTTCCATTGGGTCGCCAGTGGAAGATGATGATTTAGTTTCCGTGACCTTGAATGGTCTAGGAAAGGAATATGCACAGTTTTGGACATCCATTTCAGTTCGTGAAAGATTTCCTGATTTTGAGGAGTTGATTGCTCTTCTAATTTCTGAGGAACAGAGAAATGGTGGTGGATCTTCTTCAGGAGGAACTTCAAAAGAAGCTGTCTTCTACTCAAATGCTGGAAGAGGTAGAGGCAGAGGTAGAGGAGGCCGATTTGGAGGCCGTGGCAGAAATCAGAATATGCAGCAAACTCAAGAAAACCAGTCCTATGGAGGAGGACGTGGTAACTCTAGAGGCAGGGGGAGCCAAAGAGGTCGTGGTGGATGGCAAAGAGGCCAAAATGCAAACAGTAATGTTGAATGCTACTACTGTGGTAAAATGGGTCATATGGCTAAAGACTGCTATAAAAAGCAGAATGACATCATGAATGGAAAACTGCAACAAGGGAATTATGCATCTTCTAGTAGACAGGGTGATGACAGAAATGAGCATTTGTTCATGGTGCAGCACATGAACAATTCTATGACAAGTGCAGAAGAAAGCAATGATGTATGGTATGTTGACTCAGGTGCATCAAACCACATGACAGGTCATGCAGAATGGATGGAGGATGCAAGGAAAATGGAAAAACCAGGATTTGTGGAGACTGGTGATGATACTGCACATCCTATTGTGCAGATTGGAAAAATTCCCTTGTCTATGCAGGGTGGGAAAAAGAAATACCTGTCCGATGTATTTCATGTCCCGAATATCACCAAGAATCTGGTTTCAGTTGGTCAAATGGTTGAACAGGGCTTGCAGGTCAGATTTAATCCTCATGGATGCTTTGTTGAGGATATGAAAAATAAAGGTCGCTTGATAGCAAAAGGAAAGAAGAAGGGCAGAATGTTTACATTGGATGCAGACATGTCTGAATTGAGTGCAGCAATGTTTGCACATGGGACCGGTGTAGTTGCAGATATTGATATCTGGCATAAACGCATTGGTCATGTTAATGTACAGCGACTTAAATCAATGCAGGCCCAAAATATTGTTGCAGGATTGCCCAAATTCAAGGTTGCAGAAATGCATAAGGTATGTGAAGCCTGTCAGTTTGGAAAACAGGCAAGGAAACCATTTCCTAGACATGTTCAAGAGAGTGAGAAGCCATTGGAATTAATCCACTCTGATGTGTGGACAACTAAAGCTGCATCTCTTGGAGGCTGTCATTATTTTGTCAGTTTTATTGATGACTATAGCAGAAAAGTTTGGGTGTATTTTATGAAAAAGAAAAGTGAAGTTTTTGGGCATTTCAAAACTCTTAAAGCTATGGTTGAAAAAGAAACAGGCCTGCAAATAAAATGCCTAAGGTCAGATGGAGGGGGAGAGTACCTCTCAAATGAGTTTGCAAGGTTCCTGCAGGAGCATGGCATAAAGCAGCAATATTCATGCAGTTATACCCCACAACAGAATGGAATTGCAGAAAGGAAAAACAGGCATATTGGAGAGGTATCTCGTGCCATGCTCAATGAAAAAGACTTGCCAGATTTTTATTGGGCTGAAGCAGTTGCTACAGCAGTCTACATAATGAACAGGACTCCCACTGCAGCAATACATGGAATACTCCAGAGGAGAGGTATACTGGTAGGAAACCAGATATTTCTCATTTGAAAATTTTTGGTTGCATTGCCTATGTACATGTGCCAGATGAGTTGAGATCCAAGTTGGATCCAAAAGCTGAGAAGTGCATCTTTATTGGTTACTCTCTGCAGCAAAAAGGGTATAGATGCTATAACCCTTCTACTCATAAGTTTACAGTGAGCAGAGATGTTGTTTTTGATGAGATGAGTAGCTGGTATAAACCAGTAAATGTGATTGATGATGTAGATGCACAAAATGGTAATGCTGCACAAAATTCACAGCAGCAGTCACAAAATATTAGTGGACCTGGAGTGTCCTCTAGTAGTGGTTCACATTCTTCACCATGGACAGACAGATTGAGATCAGGAGAATCTTCTCAAAGTAATGCAGATAGTGGTATGCAGGTATCACGAAAAGGAAAAGAGAAGGTTGATCAGTCCATGTTTGATGTGAATGCAGGTCACTCTTATGTGGATGGTGAATCCAGTGGCTCAGAACAGAGCATTGATGATGAGTTGGGTATTCCTTCTATTGTTACACCTGGAGTAAGGAAGACCAGGGATGTTTTGAGAGCACCTGGGAGTGAACCTACTTTGCGCAGGTCTACGAGAGCTAGGTATCCTGTGGATATGCTGAAATATGATGGATTTACAGCCATTCACTATGCATATATGGTCAAAGTGATACAGGAACCAGAACCCACATCTTTTGAGCAAGCCATGGGAAAAGAAAAATGGGAGAAAGCCATGGATGAAGAAATGGATGCCTTGGAAGCAAATGCTACATGGGAGTTAGTACCTTTGCCTAAAGGTAAGAATGCAATTGGCTGTAAGTGGGTTTATAAGGTGAAGCACAATGCTGATGGTTCTGTGAACAGATACAAGGCAAGATTAGTAGTCAAGGGGTATGCACAAACATATGGCATTGACTATGAAGAAACATTTAGTCCGGTTGCAAGGATGGCAACCGTAAGAGCAGTCATTGCTATGGCTGCATCAAAGGGATGGTCTTTACATCAGATGGATGTAAAGAATGCCTTCTTGCATGGTGATTTGCAAGAAGAGGTATATATGGAGCAGCCACCAGGTTATGTGCATGCTGTTCATCCTGAGTTTGTTTGCAGGTTGAAGAAAGCCTTGTATGGCTTGAAGCAAGCACCTAGAGCATGGTCTGACAAGATAGGACAGTATCTTGTCACTATTGGCTTTCAGATTTCCAAGGCAGATTTCTCACTTTATGTGATAAAAACAGAGAAAGGTATTATGCTACTTGTCATTTATGTTGATGATTTGATTATGACAGGTGACAGTGATGAAGATATCCTTCATGTGAAAATGCTATTGAAGCAGAAGTTTGAGATGAAGGATTTGGGAGAGCTGCGTTATTTCTTGGGCATTGAGGTGATTAGATCACCAAGTGGGATACAGCTCTTGCAGAGGCAATATGGATTGGACATGCTGTCCAAATATGGGATGACAGGCTGTAAGCCTATTTCAGTTCCTTTGGAGCAGAATGTGAAGCTGAGCACAGATGCAGGTGAGCTTCTAGAAGACCCTACTATGTACAGACGCATAGTAGGAAGTTTGATTTATATGACTATTACCAGGCCAGATTTGAGCTATGTTGTTGGATTGGTAAGTCAGTTTATGCAGGCTCCAAGGAAACCACATTTGGATGAGGCTAGACGCATACTCAGGTATGTGAAGTCCACATTGCAGTATGGACTATTTTATGAGACTGGGGTTCAGATATAGTTGCATGGATACACTGATGCTGATTGGGCTGGTAGTATTTCTGATAGACGATCTACCAGTGGATATGTGTTCTCTTTTGGGAGTGCTGCAGTCACTTGGAGCAGCAAGAAACAACCTACAGTTGCCTTGTCGAGCACAGAGGCTGAGTACAGGGGTGCAGCAATGGTTGCATGTGAGGTAGCTTGGTTGCATAAGCTACTTTATGATATGCATCAGTCTACAGATGGACCAGTTGTCATTTATTGTGACAACATGAGTAGTATACACTTGGCAAATAACCCAGTCTATCATGCTAGAACAAAGCACATTGAGGTGCATTATCACTATGTGCGAGAGAGGGTTTTACTAGGTCTTATTGATCTAGTTTATGTCAGCACAGAGGATCAGGTAGCTGACATATTCACGAAGGCATTGGGCGCAGAGAAGCTGCGCAAGTTCAGGGACCTGCTTGGTGTGCAGGAATTGGGATTGAGCTCGAGGGGGAGTGTTGAGATATCGAGCTCCACTCGTGATACGCCAGGGTGACCGTTGTGTATTTATGTCACCGACTTGTCAGTTGCAGACGCACTTGGTACACCGCCCATGAATAATAGCTACATGATAGCTATCCTTA
This sequence comes from Lygodium microphyllum, assembly GCF_053477565.2. Taxonomy (NCBI): domain Eukaryota; kingdom Viridiplantae; phylum Streptophyta; class Polypodiopsida; order Schizaeales; family Lygodiaceae; genus Lygodium; species Lygodium microphyllum. The sequence goes on from NC_141158.1 coordinate 44,680,774, forward strand.
TCTACTCTAGTTCGTGGCTCAGTTAGTATGCCACCTTAGTTAGTTGAGTTTGGTTTGAGACCCATATATAGGGTTCTTCTATTTCTTTGTACTTGAGTTTTTTGGCTTACACAACTAAGAAGAGGAAAACTGTTTTCAGCCTCCACCCTTGTGTGTCTTCCCCCATTGTGCAAGCAAGAAAGCTTCAAGCGACACTCCTTCCTTCTCTCCCACAATCTTGACAGGATGAAGATATTCCTAAAACCGACTTAAATGCAAGATATAGTCATTTCGAATTCATCGTGATGTCATTTGGGTTAACAAATACTCAAGTTACCTTCAACAAGTTAATGCAGGACATTTTTAGGCCTCATCTTGATGGTTTTGTTTTTGTATTCTTTGATGATGTTCTAACTTATTCTAAGGAGGAATAAGAACATGAACCACATCTTTGCATTGTCTTAGAGATAATGAGAACACACAAGTTGTATGCCAAGAAGAAGAAGCATGCCTTCTTCAAAATGAAGATTGAGTACTTGGGATTCATAGTGTCAGCTATTGAAGGTATATCAATAGATCCTACCAAGGTTAAAGACATTCAAGATTGGCCGATCCCAACCACTATCAAGGAAGTGAGAAGTTTTCTAGGTCTAACAAGATGGTATAGGATATTCATCAGAAACTATGCCCAAATTGTAGCACCTCTTATAGACCTACTCAAAAAGTAAGTTGCCATTATGTGGACGCCAATTGAATAATCTAGCTTTGAGCAACTAAAGCATAGTTTGATAACTCCTCCTATCTTAAGGCTAACTTACTTAAGCAAGGAATTTGAAGTTGTCATAGATGCCAGCTCTCTTGCATTGGGATGCACACTAATGCAGGAAGGTCATCCTATAGCTTACTCTTTGAGAAAATTGAAAGTCACTTTTGGATATTTAATGCAAAAAGAAGGATTGAAAAAATCGCGCATGTCGCGATCATAGTTTGCAAACAACAAACAATACTCCAAATGGGGAGAAGAAGAAGGAGTGATATGGAAGACTTCTGAGTAAGTTTCTTGTGGTTTTTCCCCCCTTTTGGAGCCAACAAAACCATTAGATTTGTGATTCGCGCATCATATTGCATATTGGAACCTTCAGATTGCTGATTTTTCCATGATCCCCTCCATAAAGAACTCTTCTTCTTAGCCACAACCCTTCTTTTCTAATTTAGATATAAATAAGAGGCATGGGGAGCAATTGAGAGAGGTCTGAGCAAGAGGGAAGAGGTCCTTCTTAGAAAGATAGAGAAAAGACGAACGAAAAGAGAGGGAGGTAGAAGGATACCCCCCCTCTCGAGAGGCTGCAAGAGGGAGCTAGAGAGGGGGATAACTAGAAAGATAGAGAGAGGGAAGAAGATCTGAAGAGGCTGCGAGAGAGGGAATTAGAGAGGGGGTTAGAGAGGAAATGAATTAACTCAACCTCCCCTTGTCTTGGTCTTCAACTCAGCAAGCTACTCTCACACTCTCCAATCCTGAATTCATTCCACCTTCTCTATCTCTCAAACCCACTCAAGAATGATGGCCCCAAAGCAACGAGGTTGAAAGTCCATGAAATCCACCGCAAACTAGCCAAAGAATGGGTATTGCCAGAGATACGAGAATGCCTGAGGTTGCCGAAATCGCCACTACCAATGGAACATTAGGAGTGGCGAATGCTAGCACAAGCAAAGATGAAATTCTCAATATCTTCATGCCAAACCATGTTACTCACAACTCATAATATCACTACATAAAATAATAAGGTTTTTATAAAAAAATTTCATAAAATGTTAGCTTTTGCATTGATTGGTACAAGAACTACTTGTTAGATTGCATGGATAACATCCATATAAAAATTAAGTACATAAAATATTAGCTTCCATATTTACACTTACACAAGATGTCAATTTAATCTAGAGAGCATATTAATACACGCATAAATGGTTAATTTCTACTTATGATTTGTAGATAGATTAATCAAGATTATAATTTGTAGAATCATGATGAAAATAGTTGCAAGAAGTTATTGCATGAAATGAGTAAAGGACGTTATGGACACTCAAGATTAGTGAAATAACTCAATATATTTATTGCTAAATGCGACAATGGTTAGGAGGTGATTAACACTTAAAAAGTGAAAGTCTATTTAAAGAATCTTCTAAATGATCTTGTTAAATTATTGTTGTAATATTTTTCTAAGTACCAACTAAAGGACAAGTTATCCCTAAACGGAAAATTCGTGTCTTGCTTAACAACGTTGAAAGATTTGTACTCAATCCTTCTTTATGGGAAGAAGAATCCTTGTTAGAATGTAAGGTTACCTTGGGTTAAGGATCTACCTTGGCTATGTGAAGCTGTGAATTGCACGATCATGTGATTGTCATTGTTTGGAAGGATTGTTTGTGTTTGCTAGAACTTAGATCTTTGATTAAAAACATTGACAAATAGGATACAAGGATAGATCACACTAGGCTACCCCCAAGCTAGCTACGAGACCCTACTCCAAGGGGGTCATGATTATCGTTTCCAGAGACTTAGACCGGCTCCGTAGGAGAAAGGTTTGCTATCTATAGGAATAGTCTCAAGCAATAGGAAATGTGAATGAAAGGGGAGGCTCTAGTCGTAAATTCTACATTACTCCTAGAATTTGATGAGCCTCTTTGTGACCTAGGATGGGAACCTCGAACCCTAGTACTAGTTACAAGGGAGGAATCTTGGTGGATAGAATACCCTCTTGGAATTCTGTAGATCTTTTGCAGGATCAAAAAGATGAAAATTATAATAAAATTCCAATATAATAAAGAAATTTTCTTTTTATTCAACAGTTTTTTGAATTGTTTGTGTGTTTGTGAAATAAATTACATGAAGAAACCTATGATTTAACAGACTAAGTAAGAAAGATGGTTGTATATGTTTCAATAAATGTGCTGTAGGTAATTAAAAAACTAAAGATGATATTGTCATCAAAGAAACGTGGGTGGGCATGACCCTTGACGAGTAGGGTGGTTGTGGTTAGTTGGAAGCTTTTCTAAATCGGCGATAGAAATAGGAAGACAATAAATTGACCAACTAGTCATTAGGTAGAACCAACTTGCATTACTGTAGGGGACCGGAATGGGATTTTTCCTTATGGGTAGGAGGATTGACGTGCCACACTTCCCTCCTCTCCCATTCTCTTTGAACCAAGTGCAATGGTAAGTCCACTTTAGTTCGAGTAATCCTGTAGGAAGTGGAAACTTGAAATTATTGATGCTAGTAGGCTATTAGGAGACCCTCTGATTTTAGGAATCCAAAAATTCAGGTCAATCCTAGTGGGTTTGGCCAAAACTCTTCTGTTTTAATGTAGATTGACTAGGGCCTAAGTGATAAAACCTATGATACTTCCAGGGAGCGCCAGAAAACATCATTTTGGAAAACCTATTGATGGACTACTAAAAGGTGCGCCTTGGACACCTCAAAGACCTGCATGTTGACAGGCAACTTGGAGCTTTACGATTTTGTGCAAGTCATTAATTGAACAATGGATCTTATTACTAAAGAGAATGAAGATATCATGAGGAGAGAGAAACATATTAAGAGGAGAAACTTTTGTGCGTGTTAAAGGCATTGAGAGAAAGAAGAAGCATCTTGTTAAATATTACCATATGCATTTGCTACAACTAATAAATAGAGTATCTATAAAACTTGAAATACTTAATCGACTTGGTGAAGTCTCATTTTTCATTGGGTATAGTAAAATACATAGATTCTGCCAATAGCAACCTAATAGTGGATTTGGATAATACATTAAGATCGAACCAGTCCTCTTCATATATATCTATTGGATTTGCATCTAGTAAAGGGGATGCAATGGCAGTGGAGAAGGAGAAGAGGAAGATGCGGGAGAGAAGAGCACACACAATGTAGGTGATGTCCAACTAAATTGACAGCCTTATTCTACTATCATATTATATATGAATAAAGAATGGGCGGTCACAGTGTACATGGGTAGGTCCAGAGGCCTTTTATCCCAACAACCTCCTACTAAAAGGCCAATGTGGTTAGGGAGTGAAAACAAAGAAAAGAAAAGAAAAGACAAGGTGAGGAATCATGACATCTCATCCAATGCCCAATCGGAAAGCGAGCTATGCAAGAAGTGTTGGGAACCTTTGCAGAGCAAAAGAAGAGTCAAGTATCCCCGAGTCCATGGCATCCAGGAGATTAGCGATCCCGCAGCTCCATACAATGAAGCAATCCAAGAATGCTTCTCATGAAGCAAGCAAAACTCATTAGTGCATGGTTGTAAAAAGCATCAGAGTCACGCATAGCATCAGCATGGCGCGTACAAGACAATAGAGAGCCTCATTTTTAGCATAAATAGCTTGCTGTAATGGCACTGTAGTTGCTATAAAATCAACCATAAAGCGTACTAAATGCTCATCAAGAGGCTTGAGAGGTGTCTATGTCATAGAAGACAAGATGACGACTGTGTATGAATTGTTGGGCATCCAAGTCCCATAATTTGTAGGCCTTAAAGTCACCATCTCCATAACCAAGGAGGATACATCTACGTGACATAGGCTCATGTGGCATACATACAAATGCCTGGTAGCCAAACATCCTCAAGTAATCATAGGAGGGCTGCATGCCACTCCATGCCTCATAGGTTGTAATACAATCCAAGGTTAAGCACGACATCTTGTTAACCAAATAGACTGCCGTCATAAGAGCCTTAGCCCAAAAGCCATAATACAATCCAGTTGTGGTAAGCATAGAAGCAACCTTTACCTATAGAGTCAGACACGTGCCACGAGCAATCCTGTAATACCATGGGCATAGGAAATCAATGCCAGATTGCTGATAATAGGATTGAAAGTTGGTAGAGATAGCATGACTCTCATAATCCATCTGCAAGCACCTAGGCATGCAACAAGCAGAATCCATAAACCTGTCAACCATAATTGCGGCATCCTCAATCCGTGTACCAAGGGAAAAGCCCAAACACGGTGGGTAGCATGATCCACGAAGGTCATAAAGTATGATGCTCCACCAAGTGACTAGGAAGACATAGGTCCATATATTGTACAATGGACAAGATCTAGAAGATCATGCCTCTCACAATTTCCATGAGCCAAAGGGGCTCTGCAAGGACCATAAGTACAATCAGGACAAGCATCAAGATTTGTACGTGATAAAGGAGGCGGCAAGGAGTTTGAACGAGACAAGATCTCCATCTCTCTGTGGTGCATATGGCCTAGGAGATAATACCATAACAATGCATGTGGTATCCGGATAACTGCAACCATAGAATGAGAGACATGCACTGGGTAGAACCTTTGGCCAAAACCAAGAAACCATGATAGATCTTCCATGACCTATCGTGAAGAGAAATAGAGTAACTTGCATCATGCAACTGACTGATAGAAATCAAGCTCTTCCTAAGCATGGGAACATGTAGAACATCCCTGAGCATAAGAGAAGTTCCATTAGGCAAAGCTAGGTGTATGTCCCTTGTACCAATAATAGCATAATTTTGCTCAAGGCCCATATCAATACATCTATCAACCTCCCTGTAAGAAGAGAACCATGCTCTATGAGGGGTAAAATGACAAGATACCATAGAGTCCAAAAGCCAATCAAAGGCATGGGCCTAATCATTGAGCAAGTAAGTTGTAGAGAAACTAGATGAAATGAGGACATGCTCAGTTGCATCATTACGGGTAACTGTATGTACCTCACCACTAGAAAGAGTGGTAATACCTACTGCATCACTGACTCTTTGCTCATGTCGAGTCTGTCTCTGTCTTTGCTTCTCTCTAATCCATCTAAAACATTTTCTTTTAACATGCCCAATCTTTCCACAATGGAAGCACACAACATCTATAACTGAAGAACCTGTAGAAGACGACGAGGAATCCAAGTCATCATGAATAGGGCTATCCATAGCATCCATGGAGCTCAAGGAGTCGTGGGCTGTCCCAAAAAAGGGAACCTGCTCATAAAGACAACCATTTGCAAGTACATGAGTGGTAGAAGCCAACCTTGAGGGTTGAAGCCTCAAGCAAATGTTGGAAGACATGGATGACCAAATCAAGTCAATAAGACAGGACATCCAAGCCGCCAAGGACAGACAGAAGGCTTATGTGGACTTGAAACGTCAAGATAGATCCTTCGAGGAAGGTGATATGGTCTTCATTTGCATATGTCCAAAGAAGAGTTCCCTATCCTTGGGTGAATGCAAAAAGCTAAGTCCAAGGTATTGTGGACCCTACAAGATCCTCAAGTGCCTAGGGCCTAATGCTTACAGACTACAACTCCTTGAGAACCTAAAAGTTCATAATGTATTTCATATCAGTCTACTAAAAAAATATTTGCCTAACCCTAGCCACGTGCTTGATGATCAATAAATTCTAATGCCTAGCCAAGGAGTCCTTGAGCTATGGCCTGACAGGATCTTAGATGTTAGGGAGAGGCATTTGAGATCCAGAACCTTGAGAGAATACCTCGTCCAGTGGAAAGATTATCCTGAAGAGGATGCCACCTTGGTGGATGAAGGTACTCTCAACCAACAATATCCCCAGCTCTTCTCGAGATGAGGACATCTCGATTCCTCTAAGGGGGAGAGAATGTAATATTTCCGCACAAAATATTAATGATCTTGGACCCCCCACATCTTGCGCAAAAGCAGTGCAAAGTAATCTCCTGCAATGGAATAATGTTGGTGGCTAAGTGCTTACCCCGCATGCTTCAATAAACACCACACCGCATCGTGTGTAGAAAGTCATGGCTTGAAATTGCAAGCCCACACATGAACACCCTTTAGGGAAAAAAGGGGGGATAATGGTTAAATTTTGTGCAAATTTTTTTACTATTAATCCTCTCCCCTCAGCCGATGCATGGTGAGGAGAGGAAGTATGAGTGTGGGGAGAGCAAGAGTGGTGGAGAGCATGGGAGAGGGAGGAGGCATGTAAAGCCACGTGTGTGGCTATCTTCCCCCCCCCCCCCCCCCCCCCCCCCTTATCCTATATGACCCCCCTGGAGCTTGTGAGCGGAGAGAGAGAGAGAGGCTGTTGTGTTGCCCGTCATTGCGGCCGTGCTGCCTTTGTGCCACCAACTGCTGCCGCTGCTATGCCACGTTGCCACCGTCTTCCTCACCCCCTAATCATCATTATCATCATCATCTTTGTATTCGTCATCATCTTACTCCTTCCCAATCATTTCCACCACCCCCACGTCATTCTGTGCAATAGAAGCTTCTTGGAAGCTTTTTTAGAAGCTTCTAAACAAGGCTTCCATAAGCCCTGTTTACACGGCCTTCCCTGCATTTTTTTTTCAAACCACGTCTTGTAAAGGCAATTTTTGCGCGAGGGGGGAGAAGGAAGTTTTGGGGCTGATTTACCAAATCTTGGAGGGAGTTTGGAGATCAGATCAAGGCAAGGACAAGTTTGCGGAGTTTAGGATCTATGTCATAGATGGCTTCAAAGCTAAAGACGCGAGGCACACACGCGGGATCTGCCAACTCGAGTTCAAGTGTGGACAATGCCACGAGTCCTCATATCCAGGTTCCAATTGTATTCTCACATAAGAGAGGATGCGCTAAGCACGATGGTTTTTAGGAAAAAATTTAAATGCATTTATCCATTCGTTTTACAAAGTTTAGAGCATGCTGAATTAATTGAAATTGCTCGCACTCCCGTCAACAAGGGTAGTTGCAATCTTCTTGAATGATAATCATAAATTAGAAGAAGATATCATACTAAGAAGGATAGAGCTTATGTCGCATGTTGCACTTATGATTTAAATTCATGGAGGTGATTTGTATAGAGGATAATCTTAGACGCCCATTGAATGTTGTCCAAAGAATCGCAATGCATGAAAAGGAAACTATAAACTTTGTCAGTTGCATGCGAGGATGCTTGCATTTTAAGTCGGGTTAAGTGCTAAAGGAGGGATAAATTGAATGTTGGAACTTCTTTTATCAAAGTTGTATTTAGGAAAGGATGCAAATTCCAAGTTAAAGCTTGAACTCAATACATTAAACGAAGGGTTTATGGGCATAATTCTTGATATAAAACAACATAGGTTCTTATACAAGTTAGCCCTAAATTGTCAATCATTATAGTTTAGTCAAGGAAAAGAAATGACCATTGTACATCTTATAGTTGCATAGAAGGAAAAAGTCTATAAATGGCATACTTGCATGGAATGTTGTATCTTGAATTTATTTATTTACATCTCTTAGGAAAAGTATTTACATCTCTTCTAAGGAAAGATCACCTCTTGTCGCAAGACAATTAGATCGATTTAGGTAAATCACTTGTAATGGCATAACCCACATGGGATTCATAAAAGCATAAATAGTTAGTATGAGGAACACCTCAAAGTGCTAGGCAGGGTTTAGTTACGTTATAAATTCTGCCTAGTATCGCACTTGGGATGCCAAGTCAAGACTTTCAATCCCAAAGCTCCTACCCACATTCACGCAATGTTAGGGTTAGTTAGACGCCAATGTAAGAACGATCTAGGGTTCTTACCCTAAGGATCAATTGGCCAAATACTAGACTTCCACTTGAATTTAGAAACCCTAGGGCCAAACATTGTCGGCCTAGTATGGTTAGGATTGGGTTGGGTCAAGAGGACTCCCAAACCCTACATCTTGATCAAAGTATTCTTGACCCAACTGTAACGTGTCCACTAGAACCATTCAGGACACGTCTTAGCAGTCCATCGGAAAGGATGTCTAGAAAACTCCGCCCGGCACTCCCATGGAATGTTACGGGTTTTGCAATCTAGGTCTTCCCGAGTCTGCCACGTAGCGGAAGTATCCTGGCCGTTCCCACTTAGGATCGACCTGAATTTGGGTTTCCCTGTTTGGTCATTAGCTAGCAACAACTAGCGTCAGACCCGAGCGAACTACTTTACGCAGAAACGCCAGGTCCGAAGCGGATTCACGCTGCACTTGGTTCAAGGAGAATGGGAAACGAGAGGGATGCAAGGCTCGACCTCTCTGCCATAAGGCATAGTCCCATTCCGTTCCCCTAAAACAGCGTAAATCGGGTAGGATGTAAGTCTAGGTCATCATCCTCGTTATTCGCTTTGATGCTGAAGATTAACCTGCTGCTCGTCGAAGACTTTGAGAAAAGTTCCCGGCTAACCGGGACCACCCGTCCGTAGGACAGACCCATGGTCCATCCTCCGCACTTTCCTTGGTTTGTTTTAGTTATGTAATTACCTACCACATTAGTTTGACATATAACAAACAGCTTCTTTGATTAACCCTGTTAAGCACTGGTTCCTTCACGTAATCTTATCACAGGACATAAAGAAAACAATGTCAAACAACTTCTTTGTTATCATTTAATCCTTTTATCTTTGCAATACAAGGAGTTCCCGCCCGTAGGCGCATTCATAATCCGCCCGAAGGCTATCCAGTAATCCTTCAGTGATTACTATCCCAAGTTTCCGCCCGTAGACTAGTATGCGGGCCTCGAGATCCAATCCCGAGTCACGTTAGTCTCTTGTGCAGGGCCGGGAAGGCAAGGAATTTACAGCCAGAGCCCCCTCTGGCACCCAAGCGTCCTCCTGCTCCAAGCAGAACTCAACGGAGAGACCTCTCACGGCGGGTTCGGTCCACGTTCCCGGCGCGGTTCACAACCCCCTTGGTTAGGGTTAGGCAGGCAGTCGGGGGTAACTGAAGCTGCCTCTCCCTTCAGGCTTCAACCTGAAGTATTTAGATATGTTTTCCTCCTTTAGTTCATTGAGCAAACAATGCAAACAGTGCTTTTCTAATGGTTACAAGCACAAACAAATTCCAATGGTCGTTGTGGCTGGCAAACTGTCAAGGAGTAACTCCTTTTTCCTCCGAATGCAACCCGCATTCGATCCGGAATCAATTGCAACTTGGCAAGATTCCTATCATTCTTGGGTTAGGGTCATAACTTTCCAATACATTAGGTTTGTTGTGGCAGGATCCAGCGACCATGTCGCTTCAGTTTATTGTCTGGTCATTTTCAAATACCTAACTTTACTCTTCCTTGGCAAATTATTCCCAAGAAAAGTAAGTAACAGGATGATTAGTCATCCTCTTGTAAGTTAAATTCTTTCAATAACTTGTCAACAATGTTGCGGCTTTGTGCACAAGTATTGCATCTATTCCACGGAATCCTTCTATCCGTTGCTTAGCGTTTCCCGATCACGGAGTTTACCTCCATCGAGTAACAGGATTTTAGGGTATCCCCCAACCCATTCTTAATTAGGTTGGCCCTGGTTTTAGAATATGCAACTCTGTCGGAGTTCCATCATTAAGACGAATGATCCTTAGGATGAACATCCAATTGCTTCGACATTTTTGTGAAGATGTGTAGGATCTTTAGGTTCACGGTTTTTGTCTAAAACTAGGACGAATTATTATTGCACTAAACCCTAGTCAACACTTAGGATTCCTATCCTATCGACTCAGTCATGACTATATGAATCCTTGTGGTTTGGATTACTTAGTCAATTCAATTATGCTTGTCCCGCGACAAGGATGATCCTTCTCAAGGGTAATAATCTAAATCTAACGGAGAGCAATAGATACAATTTCACCACTACGCGTAAGCATGTGATTAATTTCCTCTACGTGTCACATGGTTCACGATAACTTATCTTTCCTTGGTGCACGATAATCTGGCTACTAACTTTTCCTAGGACCTACTAGGTCTTACATCAATAGTCGTACCTACAACCTTGTTGTTTACCTTTTGGCATCTTATGCTTTTACTCCTAATTGCGGCTCTTATTGAATGACATTTTTCTCATGACGACTACGCAATACACATCATTCTCCTGGCTACGAAGTAGTTGATGAAACTCATGCAAAACTAGTGTTAATTTATTCCATCTTACAAGCTATTTGCAAGTCCATACGTACACTTTAGTGCTCTATTAGTTCTTTTCGAATGATACCTTATGATGCTAACCTTTTCCTATGAAATCATTACGAGAAATATGTTACCTAATGTGCAGTATACGTTTATTTCCACCATGTCTAGGACGAAGATAATGCACTTATAAATTCCATTTCTTTGCCTAAGTCTCATTACCTTGAAACGGTACCAACTACATGCATCTAACCTTCTAATCGTTCAAGTTCATGACAATTTCAATCTTACCTAATGTTCAAGAGATGTATTTCTTTCCAATTTTCATATGCTTTGAAATTTAAGCGAAAAATGCAATTTCCTTTTATGGGCTAAGTGCGCCTAATCATTTCCTTATGCGGAATTAACACGGAAGAACCTGGACTTGTGGAGTCGGGGAGATGTCCACTTGCACATTTGGAGACGAGCCTTCCGCGGTCGCCTCTTGGGATCTTTTCAGGGCCATCGTACACGTAGGTTCGGTTTCTGAATTCGCTTTCGTCGTCTACGGATTGTTTTGCCTTGACATGCAACCTTCCGGCCTTTGCCTTTCCTCGTAGGCGGAAGATTCTTTTACGATAGGTCGCTTGCGGTGAAGGGCCTTTAAAAGACTTATCGCGGGACCTTTTCCGACGGTCTAGTGGGATCCTTATGGCCCTCTTCGATCCCCGGGAAGGGGTATTAATGGACCTTCTTGGAAAACGGGCGGAAAAGGGTCTTTGGGAAAAAAAAAGGGTGGGAAAGGGGTTTAAGGAGGCCCCTTTGGAAGCTTCTAAAGAAGCTTCTGCTTCTTTAGTTCCACGTGGGCAAGGGGGGTCGTGGGCAGCATGGCGGATGGGATGGCGGCAGTGACAGCGGCCTGGGCGGCAGTAGTGGCGGACTGGGGCGGTGATGGCGTTGGCTAGCGGACCAGCGCTGGTGGCTCCTGACGATGGCGGCGCTTCCTTCCTTCACGGCCTCCCTTTTCCCACGGAGTCTCCACAGTCACAGCCTCTCCTTCCCTCTCCCTTCCTTCCCACACCCCCTTGATGGGGGGTGTTTTTATAGTCCTTGGGGGTGGGGAAGAGGGTCTCCACCCACGTGGAGAGCTTCCCCATGCAACCCTCACTTTGCCATCCTCCCCTCCACACTCCCTTTCCTCCAGCCATGCATCGGCTGGGGGAAGGGATAAATATAAAAAAATTTGCTTTGATTTAATTAAATTGCCCCTCCCAAGAGGGTGTTTTTGCGGTTCTTGCGGTTTTGAACTCCGGGTTTTGATTTACCATTGTAGAGGACCCTATTTCACGCGCGCGGGTCACATATTATACTGCCAATAAATTTCAATGCGAGGGATACCCTTTGCACAGGGTTTGCACGGCGTGTGGGAAGTAATATTTACGGTACGGTACATGGAAATATTACATTCTATGCCTACCGTAAATATTAACTTCCCGCTCTCATCATAAACTCGTGCAAAGATTATCACCAGTGCCAGCAGCCATACGCGGGAAATGGAGACACTCCACCTTACGAAAATAGGGTCGGGGATTGAAAACCGGCATAGCCGCGGGAAAACTCCCTCTTGGGAGGAGGATAAGGGGATAAAGGTAGAATTATTGCAAATTTTTTTATTTTCCCCCAGTCAATGTGTGGTTGGGGGAAAGGGATGGGCTAGTGAAGCATGAGGACGTGGGGGAGAGGCCATGCAACTGGCCACGTGGGAGGTCCCCTCACCCCCCCCTTGGACTATAAGAACCCCCTCTTGGGGGGGGGGAAGGAAAAGCGTGAGAGGGAGGACAGAAGGCTGTCGTGTGGAGGAATGCCGTGAAGAGGAGGATCGCCGTGTGCCGGACGTGTGTCGACGTGCTGGACGAGGGGGGAGAGGAGCATGTGCCGGACGTGAAGAAGAGGGCGAAGTGTGAAGGAGGGGGAGGGCGCCATGAGGGAAGGCGGGCTGTGAGAGGGAAGTGGAGGTCGCCGCCGTGAAGGAAGCCACCAGCTGCCAGCCGCCGCGCTGCTGCCAATCGCCCAGTCAACTAGTCGCCACCACCGCCTGCCGGACTATCCAGCCCGCTGCCACCTGGATCATGACCCCCCCTCTGCCAACGTGGCCACGTGCTGGAGAAGCTTCTTAGAAGCTTCTCTAGGAAGCTTCTAAGGGGCTTCCTAAAGGCCCCTTCCCGTGGAGCCTTCATAAGCCCATTTTTACCCCGGGATTTAATCCCTTTTCCCTTTTTATTCCCACACAGCCCGTATTAGCCGGTGTAACCCCCCTTCTCGCGGATTTCCAACACAAGACCTTCCCACCAATCCCCCCAAGGCCGGTCCTTGGATTTTTGGAAGAAGAAGAAGAAGAACTCTAAAGTCCTATTCTTGCAAGGCCCATTCGCAAGAGCCCTTTTCCGCGGACATCATCGTAAGGCCCACATAATCCTTCCTAAAACCGAATTTTCAAGGTGGATTACAGCTCTCAAATCTCCATTGTCAAGGGGATCTCATAAGAACCCTAAGGCCTTCCCAAGTCAAATTCCGCAAGTCGGAACTTCGGTCAAGGAAGCCATATCTCAAAGGAAATTGCGCATACAAGGGAGACGGACCAAGGTCATAAAAACTGCAAGCCAAGGCAAAAAGTTGAAATCCACGAAGGCTAACTGGAGATCGAATTCGCGATGGCCTCTAGAAAGATCACAAGGTGCGATGCGGGAGGTTCACCCCTAGCATACGTGGATATTTCCCGGAGTCCGCAAGTCCAGGTTTTATCTATTTGGATTCCACACAAAAGTATTGAATTATTCACGATAACTTCACGGATTAGAGGCACTCATGCATGTCAAATGCAACTAGTCAAGTTAAATGCAATTAGGACATGAATTGGCTATTTGAACATTATTAGAAATAGCTTAAGACATGGAAATTGATCATTGGTACGTTCAAAGGAATGAATGAAAAGAGCATAAGGTGTCTATGCATTTGTAGGACCTTATTAGCAAGTTTCCTTTTGTGCATTCAAAAGTGACGAGCCAAGGACAACTGTTGCCTCATCACAAGGTTGAAATTATTGAGGTACACCTTTTTACTAGGTATGGAAAGATTAATGGCATGTTCCATTTTTAGATAAATCTTCCTTGTAATGATTCATAAGGAAAAGTTATCACCCATAAGATGTTATTCGAAAAGGAATAGAAGGGCACAAACATGAACTATGGACTTGCAAGTGGCATGTTTATTTGATGTAAGTCCTAGTAGGACCTAGGGAAGTTAGTGTCCGGATTATCAGGTATTTTTGCTTTGCCAAGAAAGGATAGGGTTATTGAGAACCATGTGTTGCGTAGAAGCAGTGAATCGCATGTTTACACGTATAGGTGTAGTTGTAACTATTGATCTAGTTTATCACCTTTGGGAAAGGTTCATCCTTGTCGCAAGACAAGTATATTGTGTTGTCTAAATCACCTAAACCACAGGGATTCATATGGGCATGGTTCAGTCGATATAATAAGTATCCCAAGTGCTAACTAGGGTTTGGTGCGGCAAGAATTCGACCTGGTTTTACACTTGTTGCCAAGTTAAAACCGCAAACCCTAGGATCTTACACACATTCGGAATGTCGAATCAATTGGATTTTCATGCATAAAATGATCTAAGGTTTTATCCTAAGGATCATTCGTTCTAATGATGAAACTCCGACGGAGTTGCAAATATCTAGGACCATGGGCCAACATAACTAGGAATGGTTGGGAGGATACCCTAAAACCCTGTTACTCGGCTGGAGGTAAATTCCGTGACCGGAAACGCTAAGCAATGGGTAGAATGATCCCGTGAAATTAGATGCAATACATGTGCAAAAAGCTGCAACACTGTATAGACTTGAGATTTGTCCACAAGAGAGTTTTGTCATCTCTCAAAATGAGGTTGGCAAGTTATTGAAAGAATTTAACTTACAAGAGGATGAGTAATCATCCTGTTACTCACTTTTCTTGGGAAATAATTGCCAAGGAAAACGAAAGTTAGGTATTTGCCTTGAAGCAAATGACCAGACAATAAACTAAAGCGACATGGTCGCTGGAACCTACCACAACAAAACCTAAAGTATTGGTAGGGTATGACCCTAACCCAAGAATGATAGGAATCTTGCCAAGTTGCAATTGATTCCGGATCGAATGCGGGTTGCATTCGGAGAAAAGAAGTCACTCCTTAACAGTTGCCAGCTAAACGACCATTGAAATTGATTGTGCTTGTAACAGTTTAGAAAGGACTGTTTGCATTGTTTGCTCAATGAACTAAAGGATGAAAATATATCTAAAGCTTCAGGTTGGTGCCTGAGAGGCAGCTTCAGTTACCCCCGACTGCCTGCCTGACCCTAACCAAGGGGGTTGTTAACCGCGCCGGGAACGTGGACCGAACCCGCCGTGAGAGGTCTCTCCGTTGAGTTCTACTTGGAGCAGGAGGACGCTTGGGTGCCAGAGGGGGCTCTGGCCGTAAATCCCTCGCCTTCCGGGCCCTGCACAAGAGACTAACGTGACTCGGGATTGGATCTCGAGGCCCGCATACTAGTCTACGGGCGGAAACTTGGATTAGTGATCCCTGGTGGATTACTGGATAGCCTTCGGGCGGATTATGAATACGCCTACGGGCGGGAACTCCTTGTATTCCAAAGATAAAAGGATAAAATGATAATAAAGGAGTTGTTTGACATTGTCTTCTTTATGTCCTGTGATAAGATTACGTGAAGGAACCAGTGCTTAACAGGGCTAATCAAGGAAGCTGTTTGTATATGTCAAACTAATGTGGTAGGTAATTACATAACTAAAACAAACCGAGGAAAGTGCGGAGGATGGACCATGGGTCTGTCCAATGGAAGGGTGGTCCCGGTTAGCCGGGAACTTTTCTCAAAGTCTTCGGCGAACAGAGGATGATCGTCATCTCCGAAACAAGTAATGAGAACGATGACTTGGAATTACCGATTACCCGATTCACGCTGTTTTAGGGGAACGGAATGGGACTATGCTTTTGGCAGAGAGGTCGAGCCTTGCATCCCTCCCGTTTCCCATTCTCCTTGAACCAAGTGCAGCATGAATCCGCTTCGGACCTGGCGTTTTTGCGTAAAGTAGTTCGCTCGGGTCTGACGCTAGTTGTTGCTAGCTAATGACCAAACAGAGAAACCCAAATTCAGGTCGATCCTAAGTGGGAACGGCCAGGATACTTCCGCTACGTGGCAGACTCAGGAAGACCTAGATTGCAAAACCCGTAACATTCCATGGGAGTGCCGGGTGGAGTTTTCTAGACATCCTTTCCGATGGACTGCTAAGACGTGTCCTGAATGGTTCTAGTGGACACGTGGAGAGAATGTAATATTTCCATGTACCGTACCGTAAATATTACTTCCCACATGCCGTGCAAACCCTGTGCAAAGGGTATCCCTCGCATTGAAATTTATTGGCAGTATAATATGTGACCCGCGCGCGTGAAATAGGGTCCTCTACAATGGTAAATCAAAACCCGGAGTTCAAAACCGCAAGAACCGCAAAAACACCCTCTTGGGAGGGGCAATTTAATTAAATCAAAGCAAATTTTTTTATATTTATCCCTTCCCCCAGCCGATGCATGGCTGGAGGAAAGGGAGTGTGGAGGGGAGGATGGCAAAGTGAGGGTTGCATGGGGAAGCTCTCCACGTGGGTGGAGACCCTCTTCCCCACTCCCAAGGACTATAAAAACACCCCCCATCAAGGGGGTGTGGGAAGGAAGGGAGAGGGAAGGAGAGGCTGTGACTGTGGAGACTCCGTGGGAAAAGGGAGGCCGTGAAGGAAGGAAGCACCGCCATCGTCAGGAGCCGCCAGCGCTAGTCCGCTAGCCAACGCCATCACCGCCCCAGTCCGCCACTGCTGCCGCCCATGCCGCCAGGCCGCTGTCGCTGCCGCCATCCCATCCGCCATGCTGTCCACGACCCCCCTTGCCCACGTGGAACTAAAGAAGCAGAAGCTTCTTTAGAAGCTTCCAAAGGGGCCTCCTTAAACCCCTTTCCCACCCTTTTTTTTTCCCCAAAGACCCTTTCCCACCACAATTCCGAATAAGCCATTAATACCCCCTTCCCGGGATTTGAAGAGGGGCCATAAGGACCCCACTAGACCGTCGGAAAAAGGCTTCACCGCAATAAGTCTTTAAAGCCCTTCACCGCAAGCGACATTCCGTAAAAGAATCTTCCACTTACGAGGAAAGGCAAAGGCCGGAAGGTTGCATGTCAAGGCAAAACAATCCGTAGACAACGAAAGCGAATTCAGAAACCGAACCTACGTGTACGATGGCCCCGAAAAGATCCCAAGAGGCGACCGCGGAAGGCTCGTCTCCGAATGTGCAAGTGGACATCTCCCCGACTCCACAAGTCCAGGTTCTTCCGTGTTAATTCCGCATAAGGAAATGATTAGGCGCACTTAGCCCATAAAAGGAAATTGCATTTTTCGCTTAAATTTCAAAGCATATGAAAATTGGAAAGAAATACATCTCTTGAACATTAGGTAAGATTGAAATTGTCATGAACTTGAACGATTAGAAGGTTAGATGCATGTAGTTGGTACCGTTTCAAGGTAATGAGACTTAGGCAAAGAAATGGAATTTATAAGTGCATTATCTTCGTCCTAGACATGGTGGAAATAAACGTATACTGCACATTAGGTAACATATTTCTCGTAATGATTTCATAGGAAAAGGTTAGCATCATAAGGTATCATTCGAAAAGAACTAATAGAGCACTAAAGTGTACGTATGGACTTGCAAATAGCTTGTAAGATGGAATAAATTAACACTAGTTTTGCATGAGTTTCATCAACTACTTCGTAGCCAGGAGAATGATGTGTATTGCGTAGTCGTCATGAGAAAAATGTCATTCAATAAGAGCCGCAATTAGGAGTAAAAGCATAAGATGCCAAAAGGTAAACAACAAGGTTGTAGGTACGACTATTGATGTAAGACCTAGTAGGTCCTAGGAAAAGTTAGTAGCCAGATTATCGTGCACCAAGGAAAGATAAGTTATCGTGAACCATGTGACACGTAGAGGAAATTAATCACATGCTTACGCGTAGTGGTGAAATTGTATCTATTGCTCTCCGTTAGATTTAGATTATTACCCTTGAGAAGGATCATCCTTGTCGCGGGACAAGCATAATTGAATTGACTAAGTAATCCAAACCACAAGGATTTGTATAGTCATGACTGAGTCGATAGGATAGGAATCCTAAGTGTTGACTAGGGTTTAGTGCAATAATAATTCGTCCTAGTTTTAGACAAAAACCGTGAACCTAAAGATCCTACACATCTTCACAAAAATGTCGAAGCAATTGGATGTTCATCCTAAGGATCATTCGTCTTAATGATGGAACTCCGACAGAGTTGCATATTCTAAAACCAGGGCCAACCTAATTAGGAATGGGTTGGGGGATACCCTAAAATCCTGTTACTCGATGGAGGTAAACTCCGTGATCGGGAAACGCTAAGCAACGGATAGAAGGATTCCGTGGAATAGATGCAATACTTGTGCACAAAGCCGCAACATTGTTGACAAGTTATTGAAAGAATTTAACTTACAAGAGGATGACTAATCATCCTGTTACTTACTTTTCTTGGGAATAATTTGCCAAGGAAGAGTAAAGTTAGGTATTTGAAAATGACCAGACAATAAACTGAAGCGACATGGTCGCTGGATCCTGCCACAACAAACCTAATGTATTGGAAGGTTATGACCCTAACCCAAGAATGATGGGAATCTTGCCAAGTTGCAATTGATTCCGGATCGAATGCGGGTTGCATTCGGAGAAAAGGAGCCACTCCTTAACAGTTTGCCAGCTAAAAGACCACTCAAATTGATTGTGCTTGTAACAGTTTAGAAAGGATTGTTTGCATTGTTTGCTCAATGAAATAAAGGATGAAAATATATCTAAAGCTTCAGGTTGGTGCCTGAGAGGCAGCTTCACTTACCCCCGACTGCCTGCCTAACCCTAACCAAGGGGGTTGTGAACCGCGCCGGGAACGTGGACCGAACCCGCCGTGAGAGGTCTCTCCGTTGAGTTCTGCTTGGAGCAGGAGGACGCTTGGGTGCCAGAGGGGGCTTTGGCTGTAAATCCCTCGCCTTCCCGGCCCTGCACAAGAGACTAACGTGACTCGGGATTGGATCTCGAGGCCCGCATACTAGTCTACGGGCGCAAACTTGGGATAGTAATCACTGAAGGATTACTGGATAGCCTTCGGGCGGATTATGAATGCGCCTACGGGCGGGAACTCCTTGTATTGCAAAGATAAAAGGATTAAATGATAACAAAGAAGTTGTTTGACATTGTTTTCTTTATGTCCTGTGATAAGATTACGTGAAGGAACCAGTGCTTAACAGGGTTAATCAAAGAAGCTGTTTGTTATATGTCAAACTAATGTGGTAGGTAATTACATAACTAAAACAAACCGAGGAAAGTGCGGAGGATGGACCATGGGTCTGTCCTACGGACGGGTGGTCCCGGTTAGCCGGGAACTTTTCTCAAAGTATTCGACGAGCAGCAGGTTAATCTTCAGCATCAAAGCGAATAACGAGGATGATGACCTAGACTTACATCCTACCCGATTTACGCTGTTTTAGGGGAACGGAATGGGACTATGCCTTATGGCAGAGAGGTTGAGCCTTGCATCCCTCTCGTTTCCCATTCTCCTTGAACCAAGTGCAGCGTGAATCCGCTTTGGACCTGGCGTTTCTGCGTAAAGTAGTTCGCTCGGGTCTGACGCTAGTTGTTGCTAGCTAATGACCAAACATGGAAACCCAAATTCAGGTCGATCCTAAGTGGGAACGGCCAGGATACTTCCGCTACGTGGCAGACTCGGGAAGACCTAGATTGCAAAACCCGTAACATTCCATGGGAGTGTCGGGCGGAGTTTTCTAGACATCCTTTCCGATGGACTGCTAAGACGTGTTCTGAAAGGAATATCGTGTGATGGGAAAAATAATCCCACAAGTCAGGTGTGACTCCTATGCAACAAGTTGAAATGTCGCATTTTTGTGTTAAATCACAAAATAGAATTGCCACTCCTTAGAACAAGGTTGGCGAGTTCTACGTAAAAGTCTAATTTGCAAGAGGATGAGTAGTCATCCTGCTACATTACCCTTCCTTGAGGCTGATTTGCCAAGTTAGGGAAGTTATGTATCGTCTAGCAAGAAATTGACGAATCTAGATAGGACAACGAGGTTGCCCAGGAATTATTGACCTTAATGTAAGGAAACCTAAGGTATTTGTTAATTTGGGTTAACAGGGGATAAACCCTAACCCAAGGAAAGAGGGTAAACAAGTAACTTAGCTTTTGAAACCCTTGGGGATCTTGCTAAGTCGCAATTGATCCCGGATCGAATTCTAGATGCACTCGGAGAAAAGGAATTATACCTTAGCAGTTGGCCAAACAAACGACCACTAGATTGATTGTGTTTGTACAGTTAGGAGCACTGTTTGTACTTCTTTGCTCAAGGAACTAAAGATGGAAAAATAATTAATGCTTCAGGTTGAAGGCCTGGAGGGAGAGGCAGCATCAGTTAAACCTGCCGTGAGAGGTCTCTCCGTGGGTGCTACTTGGAGCAGGAGGACAGTTGGATACCAAGGGGGCTCTGGCCATAAATCCCTTGCCTCCGGGTCCTGCACAAGAGGCCGACGTGACTCAAGATTGGATCTCGAGGCCCGCATACTAGTCTACGGGCCAAAACTTGGAATAACGATCCTTGAGGATTGCTGGAATTTTCTTCGGGCGGATTATGGAATTACCTTCGAGCGGATTATGGAATAGCCTTCGGGCTGGATTATATGATGTATTCCAAAGACTGATAAATCTGACATTGTTTTTCTATGTCAGTGCTTAAGTTACGTGAAGGAACCCGTGGTTAATTGGTTAATTAATGAAGCTATTTTTGTGTGTCAAACTAAATATGATAGGTAATTAGATAATTAAAGCAACCCCAAGGAAAGTGCAGTGGATGTGGCCATGGGTCCATCCTACGGAAGGGTAGTCCCGGTTGGTCGGGAACTTTTCTCAAAGGATTTGACAACGAAGTAACGATGACCTAGAATCTAGGAAGCTAGAGTCCTGATTTATACTATTTTAGGGGAACAGAATGGGAGTATGCCTTACGGGCAAAGAGGTCAAACTTCGCATCCCTCTCGTTTCCCATTCTCCTTGAACCAAGTGCAGTATAAATCCGCTTCAACCCTGATGTTTCTGCGTAAAGTAGTTCATCTGGGGTTCGATGCTAGTTACCTCCAAGGAACTTGACCATTAGGTAAACCCTAATTCAGGTGTATCCTAAGTGGGGATGGCTGTAATGCTTCCGCTTCGTGGTAGACTCAGGAAGACCTAGATTGCAAACCCCGTGACATTCCATGGGAGTGTCGAGTGGCACTTTCTGGACTCTCTTCTCGATGGGCTACTAAGACGTGTCCTACAAGTGAACAGGTGGACATGTTACACTTAAGGTGACAAATGCTAATTTGGCCTCTTCATTCCACTGAAAGACATGTTTGGCCACATGTGTCAATTTATTTAAGAGGATAGCCAAGTGTGCCAAAAGTCATAGGTGGCAACCATGCCATCGGATTTGGCCCAAGAATCTAAATAGCTTGGATGGTGAATTTGGTACTGCAGCTTGCATGATTATTGCCACCGTGGTGAAGTCGATAGCAATGACAACTTGAGAAATAATGTGTCCCAATAAAGTGCCTCCTCTAATAGCAAACACACATTTTAGAGGATTTAAACTTTTTCAAATACACTAAAATTATCAAGAAAGACTCCCATAAAATAAGTTAGAGAAGGCATTGAGATCTCACGCATAGATGTTCATGAGCATTGAATGCTCATTCTTGGCTCATAAATGGTTTAATAGGTTATTGGCTAGCTACAACCTAATTGAAGGTTGAAGAATGTACAAGCATTCACACTCATATGTCTATGTATTGAGTCTCAATGGTTTTGGTACATGCTTAAGGTGTCACATTGAGCTGCTTTTGAACTGAGAATGCCTCAATTATGACAAAGAATTGACTATTGTTATGTCACAGTTTGCTTGTTTGTTTATTACTAAAAAGCTTGTTTGCATATTGGCTACGTAGTAAATGATGTCTACAAGGGTATGATATCACTCCTAGATGTCGTGCTAGATGTCTAGAGATGTAGAGCAAGCTACTAAGATGAAACACTACTAGTTAATACTATATGCAGAGACACTAGCGTAGTCACTCTGAATTGGAACTATCACAGTTGGGAAAAAGTATATCTATGTTATGTAATTCAAATATTTGAATACTTTCTGATGTATTGATGGTTACTCAATGATTACTAAAATGAGTTATACTAGATTGAGCACAGAGTGTATGAGTATTGATTGAGTGTTATATAAGAATTGACTCATTGAAAAGACTATCGTTGGTTTGCAAGGAGTCAACCATTAACAGTTAGAATACTACAATGAATACATAGTTGTGACCATGGAAAATGCTGATAGGACTAACAACATCACTTAGATAGTAGGTGAAAAACTAGATAATAATAACTATACTATATGGAAATTCCATATGGAGAATTTCTTGATCAAAAAAGGCTATTGGAATCTAGTGCCTGGCGAAGAAGCTAAATCTAAGCTTCTAGAATGCAATCCCATGGGTTGAAACATCACAAAGCACATCATGCATGGCTTGAATATGCTCGAAGAGTCTTGCACTTGCTTTCATTATGTATCTCTAACACAATGGTCATGCAAATTATAAATTGAATGACACCAAAAGATGCATGGGATATTTTGATGCAATACTAAATACCATATTAGAGAATTTGGGAATCTCCCAAGTTCTGCTTTCAAATAAGGAGTAAAAATTTGACCAAGTGGCTAAATCTTAACCCCATATTTGAGAGTGGGACTTGGGGGGACTACTTATATAGTATCTAGGGAAATTTTCACCTTCAAGTAAGGGGATAAGATTTGACTATGTGTCCAAATATTTATCACATTAGGACTTCCCAAACTTTATGAAAATTTCCAAATTCATGAATATGTGGCTACTTTGGTACTACTGCAAGTGTACACAAAATTCTGTCGAAGCAAAAGTTTAATGCCATGGATAGGAAAGGATGATCCATACAAGATTATGTAACAGAGATAAATACCATTACTGATCATTTGAGCTAAGGTTGATGACGAGGATCTGGTTCCAATTACATTGAATAGCCTTGGACCATAGTATAAGTCATTTGATACATCCATATCAGTACAATTAGAAATTCTTGAGTTCAATGAGTTGGTTGCCTTGCTTATTCATGAAGAGATTAAACTTGGTCTAGCTATAGGTTCAAGTAGCTCCAAAGGTAGAGATGTGATTTTTTATTCCAATCAAAGACACCATGGTAGTCGTGGCAAATGGTTCTCCCATGGATGAAGAACTCAATAGAATGAATTTCAAAATGTAAATAATCAGTAGGGACAAAATGCTGGAGGTGGTGGATACATTCCAGCAAACAAGGGGGAGATCCAACTCTAGAGGCAAAGGATCATGGCAGTCATATACTATGCATGAAAACGCAAATAAGGATAAGGATTGCCACTATTGTGGAAAATATGGCCACATTGCCAATGAATGTTGGAAGAAGCAATCTAATCAGAAAGGCAAGTAGCAAGGTCATTATGCTTCATCTAGTCATGCTAAGGATTCTTCTATTGATCTGTGTGCGCTGCTAAAGAGAATAAGTCAAACGATATATGGTACATTGACTTTGGGGCATCCAATGGCATGAAGCCACATGGAAAATGGTTTACATACATGGTTCCAAATAAGCATGGGTATGTTTGTATAGGGGATGACAATTATTAGCATAGTATTGAGCACAAGTGTGTAGTATCCTTGGTAATTCATGATGGCCAGAACAAAACTATGTATGATGTATTAGATGTCCCCTCTCTTACAAAGAATCTATTGTCAATTGGCTAGATGATAGAGGAGAACTTACAGGTTCTCTTTAATAAGAATGGCACTTTTAAAGAGGAATTTGGTAATGGCTACAAGCAAATTGCTCAAGGCAAAATACATGATTGGATGTTTACACTTTATGCTACATTGCCTCAGTTGAAATCAGCCATGTTTGCACATGGCCAGGGCACTATTAGAGACCTTGAAATCTTGCATAAGTGGATTGGTCATGTGAATATTCAAAAGCTACAAACTATGCAAAGAAAGCAGCTGGTTGCCAAAGTTTGCATACACTAAGTTGGGTCATGTCTATGATGCGTGTGAGTTTGGAAAGCAAGTATGGTTTCCATTTATGAAACAACTCTAGGCCACTACAGTTGATACTCTCTGATGTATGGGGACCAACCCATAATGCATATCTTGGAGGATCCAAGTATTATGTAACATTTATAGATGATTTTAGTAGGTATATATGGGTGTATATCCGGAAGCACAAAGTTGATGTGTTTGCTATCTTTAAGGAATTTAGACAATAGGTTGAAAAAGAATTTGATTGCCCTATCTTATGTCTGAGATCTAATAATGGTAGTGAATATGTATCTAATGAGTTTAATAGATGCTTAGCAAAGAATGGCATTCATAGGAAGCTCACATATAGTTATACTCCACAACATAATGGAGTGGCTAAAAGAAAGAAATGGATTATTATGGATACTGCTGGTGCAATGTTAAATGAGAAGCATATGCCATTCCACTACTGGGCTGAAGCTATTATGACATCAATGTATGTGTTGAATCAAACTCCGATGGTAGGCATTCATGACATGAGAGTGTACCAAAAGTTATATGGATATAAACCATACATTAGCCACTTGAAAGTTTTTAGCTACATTGCATATGTACATATTCTAGACAAGAAAGGTTGGAATTTGGATCCTAAGACACAAAAGTGTGTATTCACTAATTATGCTCAGGAGTGCAAGGCCTACCAATGTTATGATCTCGACTCATGAAACTATCTTCAAGAGAGATGTTATCTTTGATGAACTGGCTTCGTGGTATGCATCACCTACTATTGTTCCTACTGATATGTCTTCAGATGTTATATCCACTATTACTGCCTAGTAGAGTATTAATATGTCTAGGCTCATCAGTGATGTCTCTCCCAATCGATCTCCTTGGACTGAGTTATGCATCATCTTCCACTAATAGCATTATGTTAGTGTGGGGGAGAAATGATGTAGAAATCAAGGGAAAAGAAAAGGGAATGTGTATACAGCAAGGGCTAAAGGGGGAAGCACTCGAATCAATCATCGGGAGCCAAGCACTAGTGTCGGGGAGTCCAACAATGATCGAGAAGGTTGCCAAGAGTGCCGGGAAGCCGGGGAAGAGTTGGGAAATGCCAGGAGCAGGTCATTCGAGCCCCCTAAAAATGCACCGCATTTTGCGCTGGCTATTCCTAGGGGCTGGGGGGTCTTCAAAAAGGCTTGAGAGCACTTGGCAATGTCGAGGGGGCTTTGATGCAGCCCTGGAAGATGCCAATGAAGGTCCAAAATCTTGGGGAGGAGGCGGGAGATCAAAACATATCTGCAAATGAAGGTGCCATGGCTGCCATTGAAGCTCAGGTTGAAGCTCTTCAAATTTGGGCTGAAGAGAATGCAATGCAAGCTCCAATGCCTTTGCTCTGATACCAGTTGAAAGGGAAGTGGAACCCAAGAGGAAGAAGCTTGGCAGTGAGAGCTATGGCAGCTGGAGAGCAAGAGCAAGAGAGAGAGTGGAACTCAAAGTGCCACAATGTGTGACCAAGCCTTCCTTTATTCAAACTATCACTAAAAGAATAAAGAATAAGTGACTGTGATAGGTGCCCGCCACGTGCGGTGTGCAGTGGGCGAGTACTGTCAGTGTAGTAATACACAGGTAGCTAGGGGGAGGTGCATTTACCCCCAAGAGTTTAGTGGAGTAGTGGGAGTAGTTGGGGGAAGTTTCGTGACCAATCTGGGAGTGGAATGCAAATGGTACATTTGCAACCATAGAGAAGATTGTTGTGCTCCGAATACACCATTGTTGAGGATAGAATGAACCTCAGGAGGTGCCATCATTTGATGCTTCTTATACTTGGACCACCATGAACAGATACCAAATGTACTCAACAACAAAAAAATCCTAAATGTATTTTTCTATATGAAAACAATACAACTGTCTCTGCAGAGAGGGGAGTGATAGTGACACAATACTTAGGGAAAATAAGTGGAGGGATCATAGAACCTTCATAAACTAAAGACAACTAATGAATACAAAGATGATGACACTACTGTTTCTAGTTATTGTTGTGACACAGAACAATCCAAGAGATAGCTTTGCCACTAGGTTTCACTCAAAATCCTAGTCAATGAATTGGCCAAAGAGACACATGAAAGATCTAATAGCCAAGCATGGGAGCCCTTGAATCTTCAAATCCTAATTTTCCCTTGGATACTTGACCCCTTGCAAACCCTTCATTCCCTCTGTAACCTTCTACTTGTATAGGTATCTTCCTTAAATAGCATGCTACTTGTTGCAACCTTTTCTCCACCCATGTGCTGTCCCAAATGGGTGTTCATTGCCCTTACACCTATCAGGTTATTAATGCACCATTAATGGCCCTAGCTTTAATAGCTAACTTCCACCACCTTTAACACCAATGAGGTGATCAAAATTTATTTTGAGTAGTGCCCATGTACTTATAGTGAAAAATCATGTGCCACCCTACAACCCTATGAATGTAGTAGCTAACTAGCATGGGGTGAATGGTTGACAATGAATATACAAGGAGATCACGTATCATAGAATTTCAATAGAGTCTATTCTTCATGTGCTACAAGCACTGTCTCCACAATTTACATTGTCCAAACTCTCACACTATCTCATTAGTCCTACTCTCCTTAAGCAGTGTTCCCAAGATGATGAACATATCCTATATTCATTATTAACTCAAATCTTCTTATGTGGCTTAGACCTTTGTGTTGTAAGAGAATACCCTTCTTATATATGTATTCTTCTTAGAAATCTCCATCCTACAGAAAGGGCTTTTGTCTCCCTTCCATCTTGTTCCACTATCTTTTGCAGAACTTTGAAGAAGCCTCACTCTTGACAATTCTGAACATGAATTGTTCCTCCACCTTCAGCTAGAATTAAGAATGTGTACTGACTCATTTTCTCTCGTAGCATAGGGTGGCTATTTATTTTCACTCCATAAAGTTATGTGTGATGCATATGTTGCATGATTTGAGATCGAGAGAATAGAAGGAGGCTAGGGTCTACACTAAGTATAAGAATGTGGACAAGAAAGTTAAACCAGTTGTAGGTATGTTGCCCTCAGATAGTGATGAGCACATGAGGAGGACTACAGGGTAGCTAAGCTTGTGAGATCCTACAATGATTGCTCACAAGTTCTCTATAAAGACATAAGCAGAATTGAAATTTGGAAAAGATGATTTTTTACTTTCTACAGAGAGGCAATGATTTATGCACATGTTGGAAAATAATGGTAGGGCATTTTCTTTTTACTGAGAGGAGATTGGGCCTATTGATCATAAGGTTCTAGCTTCAATGGTTATCTTTATTATTCCTCACATTCCCTGGAATCTTCAGCCCATTCTAGTGCCAAAGTGGTGCGCAGATCGGACGCAGGTAGCTCACGTAGTGAATTCCCAAAGGTCCCCAAGAACAAAGCACTCTACTTTTTAGCACAAAAACCAATGTAAAAACAAGCACGACATGAGACAAGAGACAAATTGGGTTGAATCTCCCCCATGCCTTGTGTGAGCGCTTCACAAAGCATGTATTTAATATATATTTTCAATCTTTTTGCTCAAAAATAGCCCAATTACAAAAATATGACAAGCTTTTAGCTTTTGAGTTTGCTTTCTACCAAAAATAGGAAAATAAAGCTAATGGACGGTGCCCAAAGAGTCTGGCACGCCCAATCTCAATGTCCAAATAAAAATAACATATCCAGGCGCATAAGCGCATACAAAATAATAATAAATAGTCGATGTCTCTATAGACATAATCAAAATATAGGCGTGGCGCCTATCAAAATATAGTCGAAAGATCGGAAACCCGCTAGACTCCAATGCTTTCCTTCGCCACTGCTGCTATCTCTACACATCAACTGAAGCATTCACAATCGTTAGTAAAATAACACAATTAAACCGACAAAAGTGAATACCTAGCAGTCTTTAGCTACATAAATAAATCAACTGGTTAGAAATAAATCCTAACCTTAATTTATTACGAGTGCGCACTCTAAACTCATAAACGTTTATTAATTTAATATGCATTTTGCGGAATCACCCGCTATGGAATCACCCATGTACACACTAAATTAATGAAACGCCCGAAAAGGACAGGCGTCCCCATCAACTTCTCGCACAAAGAATCCTCTTTGCGTATGAGCCCCGGTCATCTAAGTTTACGGAATCCACCGTAAAACCTCACGGAATCCACCGTGGAATATGCCTCCTGGCATCATACCCCCGAGGTGGGATAGCAATTGACCTCAATTGCTATTAGCTCAATGTGGAGCTAACAGAGTGGGGAAAGCATTTAGGTCTCTAGCGTGCATCCATTGTGCTTCTTCTACAGGATGGTTCTTAAATTTCACTAGATATCTAGAGTACCTTCGGCCAGTTCTAGTGGTCATGTAGTCAGTGTCTATGATGGCTTCTGGTTCAAGTATTTCAGTCTCTTCTTCTAGTAAAGGTGGGTTTTCATAGACAGGGTGGATAGGTAATTGTCCTCTAAATGGTCTCAACAAACTAATATGAAAGGTATTATGAATTTTCCAATGAGATGGCAGTTCTAACTTGAATGCATTGTCATTAATCTTATGAATGATTCTAAATGGTCCGTAGAATCTAGGGGCTAATTTGACAACTGGATGTCTATCTACACTTTGCAGTCTACGCTTTTCTATTCTAAGCCAAACATAATCATCAACTTTGAAATTCATGGCTTGTCTTTTCTTGTTGGCTTGTTTGGTATATGATTGTTGGGCTTTAGCAATCATATCCTTTACTTCATCAAAAATAGTGTTATGCATAACAGCAATATCATCGGCACTTTGTATTCTATTAGACAAAGATGCAACAGGTGTAGATAATCTATGTCCATAAATAACTTCAAAAGGTGCTTTCTTTGTAGATGTGTGCGGTGTATTATTGTAGGCAAACTGTAATAAATGCAAATGAGTATCCCATGTTTGAGGTTTAGAGATAGTGTATGCACGTAAAAGATCTAAAATAGTGCTATTTGTGGCTTCTGTTTGTCCATTTGTTTCTGGATGAAATGCAGATGAGAAATCAATCTTTGTGCCTAGATTTGCAAACAGTGTAATCCAGAAATTATTACAAAATCTAGAATCTCTATCTGAAATAATGACTTTCGGCAATCCATGGTTAGTAAAAATAGTTTTCAAAAATAACTGTGCTGCTTGTGATGCTGTTAAAGTTTTCTTACATGCAATGAAATATGCTTGCTTACTAAATCTATCTACAATTGTCCAAATCATGTCATGGTTAGATTTAGTATTTGGTAAGCCAGTAATGAAATCCATAGATATATGTTCCCAAGGTTTAGATGGAATAGATAAAGGCATTAATAATCCATACTGTTTACCATGATGTCTCTTTATTCTTTGACAAATCAGACATTCAGAAACAAAATTAGACACATCTGCATCCATATGCGGCCAATAAAAATCTTCAGTTAACATGCGTAATGTAGAAATGATACCTCTATGACCTTGATATGGGGGACAATGAATTTCATTTAAAACAAAAGATCGGAATGGAATAGTAACACACAGTCTCTTTTCAAAGAACATGAATCCATCATTATATGACAATGAATCAACAGGAATGAAATTATTTTGAACTAATTTTTGCCAATCAGAATGAAAAGTAATATCTTGGTGATATGTGTCTTTCATAGCAATCAAAGAATCAAAAGATATGATAGAAATGTTATGAATTGCAGGTCTTCTACTCAATGCATCAGCAACTACATTTTCTTTTCCAGGTTGGTATTGAATGATAGGATGGAAACTTTGAATGAATGAAGCCCATTTGATATGGCGGTCAGAAATTTGGGGTTGGCTAAGTAGATGTCTAATGCTTTGCTGGTCAGTCTTTATCATGAATTCTGAACCCATTAGATAATGCTTCCATTGTTTCAATGCTTGGACAACTGCTAAGAGTTCCTTGTCATAAGTGGAATATTTAAGCTCAGAGGGTTTCAGCTTAGAACTAGAATATGCTATTGGATGGTTATCTTGCATTAACA
Organism: Lygodium microphyllum; assembly: GCF_053477565.2. Taxonomy (NCBI): domain Eukaryota; kingdom Viridiplantae; phylum Streptophyta; class Polypodiopsida; order Schizaeales; family Lygodiaceae; genus Lygodium; species Lygodium microphyllum. Next base: position 44,710,929 of record NC_141158.1, read on the forward strand.
CGGCTCCTATTCCTGATCCGCTAGCATCAGTCACAACTAAAAAGAATGGTCTGTTAAAGTCAGGCAATTGTAGAACAGGGGCATTGGTCAATGCACGTTTAAGTAAATCAAAGGATTTCTGCTGGTTTTCAGTCCATTGATAAACAATGCCTTTCTTAAGAAGTTTGGTCAGTGGTAAAGCAAGTAATGAGAAATTACGTACAAACTTCCTATAGAAACTAGCAAGACCAAGGAATGAGCGTAATTCATGTACATTTTTAGGAATAGGCCAATGCAATATTGCGTCAATTTTCTTAGGATCAACTTTTATTCCTTCTTTTGATACAATATGACCTAGATATTCTATTTCTGTCTTAAAGAATTCACTCTTGTCAGGATTTGCAAACAATTGATTTTCTTTCAGTAATTGAAAAACTAATGATAAATGCTCGTAATGCTCTTTTTCACTTTGACTGAACACTAAAATATCATCAAAGAAAACAATCACACAATATTGATATTTTAGAAAAATACGGTTCATCATTCTACTGAAAGTGGCAGGTGCATTAGTTAATCCGAATGGCATAACTAAGAATTCGTAATGGCCAAACTGTGTCCTGAATGCAGTCTTAAATATGTCGGATCTATCTAACCTCACCTGATGATATCCAGATTTAAGGTCAATTTTACTAAATATAGAAGATCCTTGCAGTTTATCCATAAGGTTGTCAACTCTAGGTATAGGATACCTATTCTTTACAGTGATCTTGTTTAATGCTCGGTAGTCAATACACATCCGATAAGTATTATTCTTTTTCTTGACTAAGAGCACAGGTGCACCGAATGGAGAACTGCTAGGTCGAATTAAACCTCTATTTAGTAATTCTTCTACTTGAGTCTGGATTTCTTTTTGCTCTATTTGATTGTGCCTATATGGGGCTTTGCAAGGTGGTTGTGTGCCAGGTATTAGGTCAATTTTATGGTCTTCTGGACGTGATGGAGGTAAACCTGGTGGTAGGTCTTCTGCAAAACAGTCCTTAAAATATGCAAGAAATTCCTTATGCCTAGGGTGCATATGAGTTTCTTTTGCGTGCAATTCATTCACCCAAATGAGATATGATTTAGTATTCTTGTGTAGTGCACGTTTTGCTTGAGTATGCGAAAGCAGTGGAAACATATGAGATGCCTGCATACCAAATAATGTAATAGATTTTCCTTGAAAATTTATATTCATTGTGTGTGTGGAATAATCTATATTAGGATTATGTTGGTGTCTCCATGGCATTCCTAGAATAATGTCGCTAGACTGTAATGGGACAACTAAGAAATTTCTTCTTTCAATATATGGACCAATTTGAATTTCTAAATTTTGAACTTCTTGTGTGCCATTGTACCTAGTGCCTAAAAATGCAGCCTTTATGCGATAGTGCGTAGGTACAGTATGCAATTTCAATTCCTTTACCAATTTTGCTGAAATAAAATCATGCGTACTACCGTCATCATGCAATATAGTTCTTTCTTTTCCATGCACCATACATTTCATAGTCAACAATGAATGTAAAGTAGGCATACCTGGTAAAGTGTCGGAAATAGTAGTAGAATCATCTTCTTCTTCAGTGAAGTCTGGCATATCCTCATGCTCGTCTTCGTCCATAGCTCCAAGGTAGTTGATATGTGCTGATGGCTTCTTTGAATGACAATTTGCTGCGAGATGGCCTGGCTGGTGACACTTGTAACATACGATAGGCTTGGCTTTGGTCACATTATTTGCAATGGCTGGGAGTCTGGGTATATTTGGATTTGCTTGTTGGATAGGCTTAGGATTTGGATTGACAGTGGATGGTAATGCAGGTGGTTTAGGCCAATTCTTGCGAAAAGATGGTGATGAAAAACGACCTGGATTAAACCTTCTGAAATTTGAATTGAATTGTTTAGATCCATAATTACCGTTTGCTTGGAATGGCTGTGGTCGTCGATCTCTTCCACGTAACTTATCTTCAGTGTCGTGAGCTAAGGAGATGGCATCTTCAAGAGTCGCAGGCTTGAACATATTCACCTCAGCGTAGTAATGTCCAAGAAGTCCAGACATATACTTCCGCTTATGTGTCGTCTCTGGTACGTCTTCAAGCATGCGTAGCTGTAGAAGTACATTCCAAAAACGCTCTGTATACTGTGGTATAGGCTCACGGTCGCGTTGTTGCAGTAAATCCCATTGCTTGATTGCCTTCTCATGAAATTGCGGTGGAAGGAAATTTTGCATAAACTTCTTCTTGAAATCTTCCCATGTAGCAGGACATTCTATACTCTTGCGGACGACAGTCCACCAAAGTGATGCTCTATCTATCAGATGATTAGTAACACACTTGATTTTATCTTTCTCAGGATAAGTTTCCTCATGGAAATAGTCATCAAACTGGCTAATGAATGATAAAACAGTCTTTCCTTCTCTTATGCCATTGAAAGTGCGAAACTTGAAACTTCGTTTACTTATCTTGGATTCCTTGCGAATGGTTTGTGCTTCAAGAGTGGCGTCGATGGTACGGCGTATCAAATCTTCAGCTTGAGGTTCTTCTTTATCAGTGGACGCTCCTTGTAGCTTTGTCAATTGCGCTTGCAAGGCTTGCCTAGCTCTTCGCTCTTCGTCTAATTGCAACATGATAAGATCCAGCTTTTGTTCCATGGTAGGCTCGGGTAGGTCGTCTTCAGCCATAGGATCATCCATATGTGGGGAAGTCATCCTGTAAAACTCAACAAACCTTTCTCACTCAAAATCAGTTAGCGGGATGAGCGTAGCTCAAATTTGGGGTTACAAGGCTATGTATTTTTGGGTATTTTCTTCTTCAATTTTCAGAAATTCTGAAATATTTCTGTCTCCGTTTGCTGAAAGTACTTCAACGAACTTGCAAATAGGTAAAACAGCTTGCTGCGAACAACTTTCCAGTTCTGAGTTTTTGCAAACGAACAAGTCTTCTAGGAGTTTCGAGCGTTAGTCAGTTCTGATTTAGTCTGACTTGCAGAGTTGCAGACTTAACAGACTTGCAGGGTTGTTGACTTGCTGAACTTAGTCGACTTGCAGAACTTGCAGAACTTGATTAGTGTCGACTTGCGTAACTTGTCTTCTGGAGTGCGTGACCCGGAGTATGTCGACTTTGTTGCTCTGTGTGACTTGCAGAGTATGGAGGGTCTTAAGCTTAATTAGTTAAGCTTAAGCTAATAAGCTTAATTGCTTAAGCTTACTAAGGAGGAAATAACGACTCAAAATCGGCGTGATCCGTGGAGGACGAGAGGAGGTATTTGTTGACGTCGCGGATTTCTCGGACGTCCTCAGATACCTCGTGGAGAAGTTTCGTGGAGTTTCCCCCAATCTCTTAAGCTTTTAACTTCAACATTAAGCTTTTTGAAGCAAAAGTTATGGCTTCTTACTGTATTATCCACGATTTTAGTGAAGAAGATGATTGCGTGGTCCTCCGCCGACAGAGAGTGGTCCTTCGCGATCTGAGAGTGGAAACAGGGGTTCTTGATCGCCAGAAGTCTGCCTGTATCGACGGTTCGCGACGAGATTGACTGTAGAGGCCGTTTGTTCCTGGAGCTCCGCCTTCGCCCGAGATTGGTAGCGATTGGAAGCCCTTGATCTCTGCTCCGCTCTGATACCACTGGTGCGCAGATCAGACGCAGGTAGCTCACGTAGTGAATTCCCAAAGGTCCCCAAGAACAAAGCACTCTACTTTTTAGCACAAAAACCAATGTAAAAACAAGCACGACATGAGACAAGAGACAAATTGGGTTGAATCTCCCCCATGCCTTGTGTGAGCGCTTCACAAAGCATGTATTTAATATATATTTTCAATCTTTTTGCTCAAAAATAGCCCAATTACAAAAATATGACAAGCTTTTAGCTTTTGAGTTTGCTTTCTACCAAAAATAGGAAAATAAAGCTAATGGACGGTGCCCAAAGAGTCTGGCACGCCCAATCTCAATGTCCAAATAAAAATAACATATCCAGGCGCATAAGCGCATACAAAATAATAATAAATAGTCGATGTCTCTATAGACATAATCAAAATATAGGCGTGGCGCCTATCAAAATATAGTCGAAAGATCGGAAACCCGCTAGACTCCAATGCTTTCCTCCGCCACTGCTGCTATCTCTACACATCAACTGAAGCATTCACAATCGTTAGTAAAATAACACAATTAAACCGACAAAAGTGAATACCTAGCAGTCTTCAGCTACATAAATAAATCAACTGGTTAGAAATAAATCCTAACCTTAATTTATTACGAGTGCGCACTCTAAACTCATAAACGTTTATTAATTTAATATGCATTTTGCGGAATCACCCGCTATGGAATCACCCATGTACACACTAAATTAATGAAACGCCCGAAAAGGACAGGCGTCCCCATCAACTTCTCGCACAAAGAATCCTCTTTGCGTATGAGCCCCGGTCATCTAAGTTTACGGAATCCACCGTAAAACCTCACGGAATCCACCGTGGAATATGCCTCCTAGCATCACAAAGGCACACTTACCAAATTTGATAGACTTACTGAATGAGAAGATTTAGATGGGCATTCTTGAGCCATCTTCAATGCCCTATTCAAATTGCTGGTTTATGATACGTAAAAAGAATGGTTCTCTTAGGTTTAGATAGGATTTGTACCCAATGAATAGAGTGATGATAAAAAATGTTGGTGCTGGTCTAGTTGTGGATGATTTTGTTAAGGCTTTTGTCGATCAATATATTTATTCTCTTGGTGATATGTATTATTGGGCTATTAGAGGCCTATTAGAGGCTATGATAAGGATAAAAAAGATGAGTATTTGGATGCTTATGGTTTTAGATGCTTTGTTGTTGATCATATTATGGATCATGACAAGATCTTGACTAGATTGGAGGAGGTAAAATTGAAATTATCATGATTAAATTCTATTTTTGAAGTAAATGAGGTGCTTATTATTGGACACATGTGTGGGTATAATGGCAAGAAGCTATCCTACTAAGGTGGATGCCATTAAAAAGATTGTAGAGTTTTGCACATTAGTTTCTAGGGTGATAAGATTTTTGGGACCATGTGTATTTTATATGATCTTATTTTCACATTTTGCCCATGTAGCAAATGTATTGTATTAGTTGCTTTGCAAGGGGAAATTTTTCCTTTGGGAAAAAAGGCATGCTAGAGCTATGAGAAATCTCAAATAGTTATTATAGCTTGCTCCAACCCTCAGGAAGGTAGATTATGCTAGTGGAAGAACCATTGTGATTACAATTGACACTAGTACTATTGGGATAGGATGGGCTATTGGTGAAGATGATGAGGAAGGACATATGTATGCAATTAAATTTGGAGCAAAGGTCTTAAATGAGATGTAGAGCAAGTATCCACAAATCAAGAAAGATCTTTAGGATATTGTGATTGGTCATAAATGTGATAAGGAGTTGTTTATTGGTGCTTCAATAGATGTGGAGACTAATTACTTCCCTCTATTGGGAATGATTACTAATTGGTCTACCCCTGATATAGAAATGCTTTGTTGGGTTTCATATATCAAGTTAATGAATCCAAAGTTTAGCCACATTGTAGGAGGGGAAAACCTAGTGGTTGACATGCTTTCAAGAGCCAAGTTTGAGGATGAGAAGTCACTTCTTGATGGAGGGATTGAAAATTCAGCCAAGGTGATCACTTCTCACTAAAAGGGTTGATTGGTTTGATATGGAGTACATGAAGATTAGGTGTAAGGTCTATGGCTATTCTTATGGGACAGGTTGCTTTGGAAGCATTCTAAGAAGAGAGGTGGAATTCTCTTGCATGTTGTCTATGATAATAAAGCTATGCACTTGTAGGTGATACATGAGTTTAATGAAATTTTATGGGTTTAACATAGAGGAGTATGGGGTATCTATGAAAAGATTAAAGAGTGCTATTGGTGGAAAATGATGTATAAGAATGTCTCACACTTTGTGGAGACATCTAGGGAGTGTGAGTTGTACTCTTCTTCTGACATATCCACTTCATATGAACTACGAGTGGGTTGTTGATTTGACTACTATGTTGATTGGGCTTTGGTAGATGAGGTATATAGTGCTTGCAAGGGGAGATCTTACCAATCAAGTTGAGGTAAGAGTATTCAGGACAAAGGCTATGAGTGTCATATGCAACTTTTTCCTTGAGGATATCTTTTGTAGTATGGTTCTGTGGGGAAGATTACTACAAATTATGAGGGGTTGGATGCAAATGAGGCTAGGGAATTCTTCTCTAAACATGGCACTAAACTAGCTTTGACTTGTGCATATAAGCTTTAAGGAAAGGGAAATAGAAAGAGAGGTCATCCACTTTTAATGAAGCCTTTATCCAAAGCTTGTGGTGGAAGGATTGGAGATTCATTGAGGATGTTTCCCTATGCTCTTTGGGCAGATCACACTACTCATAGTGTTACCATAAGTTATATGCCTTTGAAGTTGATGTACGGGAAAAAGCCAATTATTTTGACAAGGTCTTGCACACTTACTTGAGTGTTTTACCTTCATAGGAGGACATGTCTATAGAGAATATCTTAGCACTTTGCATTTTCCAACTTAAGGGAAGGACAAAGGATATACACTATGCAATGCAAGAGCTCAAGAATCTAAGCTACAAAACTGTAACATGCCCACCCCTCAAATCGTGGGACATGTCTTAGCAGCCCATCAAGAGATCAGTGTAGAAGATGTCGCCCGACACTCCCAAGGAATGGTATGGGGTTTGCCAACTAGGGTCTCTCAATTCTACCCCACAAAGGAACTTATCCGACCGTTCCCACTAGGATTGACCTGACATCCAAGTTCCTAGCAGTCGAGTCTTCCTAAGAGCCTTCAAGCGTCGGTCTACAGCCGCTCCACTTTGCGTAGATACAACTGGACCCAAGTAGACTCATACCGCACATGGTTCAAAGAGAATTGGAAATGAGAGGGATGCCTCGCTTGACCTCTCTGCCCGTAGGGCATAGTCCCATTCCGGTCCCCTAAAATGGTATGAATTAGGGTTCTAACCCACATTGTCTAAGGTCATTGTCTGTCCTTCCCTAACATTCCTCGTTAACATTTCCTTTTGAGGAAAGCTCTCGGCTAACTAAGACCACCCTTCTGTTGGATAGACCCATTGGTCACATCCACCACGCTTTCCTCAAGGGTTGTTTTAGTTATCTAATTACCTACCATGTTATGTTTGACACATAAAAGCAGCTTCCTTAATTAACCCGTTAGTCAGAGGTTCCTTTACGTAGTTTAGAACATTGACACGAAGACAAGATAAAGCAAGATCAAACGCTTCCTTAACTTATCTTAAGATTAATATTTGCCTCCTGCCCATATAGGAGAATTAAGTGTTCCTTTCTGCCTCCGCAGAAAAATCCTTACGTCTCCCGGCAATAAAACCCGAAGGTTTATCCTCCCAAGATTTCGCCTTGTAACTAGTATCAAGGCCTCGAGATCCCATCTCGAGTCATGTAGAACACTTGTGTAGGGCCCGGAGGCATTGGGATTTACGGCCAAAGCCTCCACTAGCACCCAAGCATCCTCCTATGCCAAGTAATTTCCACCGAGAGACCTCTCGCAGTGGGTTCAGTTCACATTCCCGGCGCGGATTCACAACCCCCTTGGTTAGGGTTTGGTGATTCACGGGGGGTAGCTAGCGCCATCCTTCCTTAATTATTCCTTTAGGAAATCAACCACAGCTAAAGCAACCAGCATAGTAACAATTTCTAGGGAAAACATCCCTTTCATTTCCAATCAGGAAAATATCAAGCAATCACTTTGCTTATAATCCACTTGCCCTTAGTAGGATCTCCTCTCACCAAGGCAACCGGCCAAATTCACTTAGAAATATCATTTTCAAGAAAACCAAGCATAAGCCTTGATCAACATTTCATTTAGAGTCACCTTACTAGCCTAGCTTAAACTAGGAGGGTATCAACTTCCAATAATCCAAGACAAGATAATTAAAAACAACTCACAACTCACACCATGTGCGTTTAATCACTCAACTTCTTTTGAATCTCTCTTTCCCTTGGGTTTTATCCTAGGGTTCCAAGTTGTGAACCCTCGATTCTTTGCACGTAACATACTTGGTAATCTTTAAAATACAATATATTGCAAGACTTGTCATACATTCTTTCCATCCTCTCTTAGTGCGATGCTATGCAATATTTTCTAATCAAACTTATCTCGCATGCACATGGTGCGTTTAATATATTAGTACAGCCTAAACATTCTTTAACTCTCTTCATATCTGGCAATGAGCATTTGTTCCTAAAGTGCAGGGTCTCATGTGACTTGAGTATATAAAAGTTTAAACTCAATTCACTTATCACTTCTATGCTCTAGGATAATCATATAATGCATAAAAATCTTTCCTTGTAAGTGATCCATGAAAGTCTAAGAACCTTTAGTATTCTAAATGCAATTTTACCCTAATATTTCATGCGGTCTCCAAACATATACATTGGCTATCATAGGATAAGACAACCTATTTGTGGTATGCAAGATCAAGACCTATCTTCCGCATGGAATGCAAGATAGATGACAAGTCCTCTATGCTTCTGTGTAGTTGCATCCTATGAATGGAAACTAACATTTCATGTATTTATTTTAATCATGAAAGTAAACCATGAATTATAGTTAACAAATCATGCACTAAACCAAGTGAAAGTCTTTCATTTTATGTGACACATTAGGAAAACCGTATCATTTCATGTGGCGGAATGAAATCAATAGTTCTTCCCTAGGCCAAGGAGAACCTGGTTCCGCGAGACGAGGTCTGGAGTTGTACTAATTCCCGCGTTGGCTATACCCGGTGCTCCATTAATAGCCGCAATTCCAACAGCTCCAATTTCACCATGAATTTCATCTGTACTTGTCCCTTGAGCAACTATGGTAGCTCCCGCGGTCTTCGCTCCTTCGCGACGCTTGGGGACCATGGTAAGTAGCTAGCCAAAAATTGCAGATATGATATCAAGAGGGTAAGGTGATGATGATAGTCAAGAGGGAAGATAACAAAATCTAAATCTATCTTTGTCCCTTATCTCTCTCCTCTCTCTACCTCTCACTCTTCTTCCCTTCTCTTCCTTCTCTTCTCCTCCTCTTCTCTCCCCTCTCTCTCTCCCTTCATCTTCCCTTCTCTTCCTTCTCTTCTCCTCCTCTTCTCACTCTTCTCTCTCACCCTTCTCCCTCCTCTTCTCCCTCTTCTCTCTCACCCTTCTTCCTTCTCTTCTCCTCCTCTTCTCACTCTTCTCTCTCACCCTTCTCCCTCCTCTTCTCCCTCTTCTCTCTCACCCTTCTTCTTCTCTTCTTCTCCTTCTCTTCTCCCTCCTCTTCTCCCTCTTCTCTCTCACCCTTCTTCTTCTCCTTCTCTTCTCCCTCCTCTTCTCTCTCTTCTCTCTCACCCTTCTTCTTCTCCTCCTCTCCTTCTTCTCTCACTCTTCTTCCCTTCTCTTCCCTCTCTTCTCCTCCTCTTCTCTCCCCTCTCTCTCTCCCTTCCTCTTCCCTTCTCTTCCTCCTCTTCTCCTCCTCTTCTCTCTCTTCTCTCTCACCCTTCTTCTTCTCCTTCTCTTCTCCCTCCTCTTCTCCCTCTTCTCTCTCACCCTTCTTCTCCTTCTCTCCTTTTTCGCTCTCGGCCCGCAGTGATAACTCCCCCCGTCCCACCTCAGTACCCCTGTGATAGCTCCCCCCCCGTCCTCTTCTCGTTCCTTTCTACTCTCAGCCCGTAGTGCTGGTGATCGGGGGGGGGGGGCAAAGGATTCAGTCCTTGGCGGCAACAATGAGTCTGGAGGATTGGCGCTAAGGCCTGGCGAGGCTGGAGGGGCGCTGTCGAGCTGGAGGGCGCCGGAATTACCAGGGGAAATTCAGCCCTGGGCGGTGACAGTGAGGTCTTCACGGCCAGGGGGCTCGCCTCCGCAATGGAGGGAGGGGGTGGTTTTTTATATGTGGAGGGGGGAGGTGGCAAGGCGGTTCCACCTGCCACCTGGGGGGCTGCATGCCCCCCATCTTCCACACAACACACACACACACACACACTCTCTCTCTCTCTCCCCGCCATGCACACGGCAGGGGGGAGAGAGAAGGAGAGATTAAAAAAATTGTCAAAAATTAAAAGGGGGGCTGAGTTCCTATGGGGGGTGCAAGGACGTTACAAAAACGAGGACATGTTTGATAGCAAGCATAGGCTATGACCTAGAGTAGTGGAAGAGGGAGATTGGGTTCTGGTGTATGATAGAAACCTATGAAAATTAACATAGAAGTATTTGCAATATGGTGGGAAGGAAGTTTGGGCCTTTTAAGGTGAAGCATGCATATGACAACGCTACTTATATGTTGACTAAGCTTGATACGACAGCCTTGAATGTACCTATTATAGAAAAAAGGATCTAAATTTTCAAGAGGAGAGATGAATATTCATATGCAATGTAAAATTTAGTAGAGCATGCTCTTATATGGCTACAAAGCTTGATAAGGATGTAGTGGATAATGTTGTGGAACATGATGCTATCTTGGATGTTGAGGATGAGGAGCTTGAGTTTTTTGTAGAGCTTGGAGGAGAGGAGGATGAGTAGATATAACTTATCCAAGGGATGAGTAGGCTTAGAGGGGGTGGATGTCATGGTGCCATGCATTCATACCCAAAAAACCTGTGTTGTGAAGCTTGAATAAGGAGGCATCACTCTACTCTTTGTGGATCGACAACTTTTGTTTTTGTTTTTTCTTGGTTTACTTTCTCTTAAGAGGTGAAATAAGGTGGAGCTTTGAGAAGGAAGAGTTTTAGTCAACTAAGGCTACTTGGGATCTCATGTTCATTAGAAACTTGGGTGGTCTTCCACTCCCCAATGAAATTTGAATCTTTCAAAGAGGAGTGATACTTCATGGCATGGAACTATGAAGGGAAGAGGTTGCCCTCCAATGTGGAGTAATACTGCATGGCATGGACCTATGAAGGGAAGAGGTTGCCCTCCAATGAGCATGAGAAAATGAAGCTCTATGATGGACATTAGAGATAGAAATAATGCTCAAAGGGCTTGATCCTAAGGTAATGCAAAGAATTGTGTTAAAGAAAAAGAAGGTGAAGAGAATTAAAAGCAAGGTCTTAAGCCTTCAGGTTGTTTTGAGCTAGCTTTAGGCTAACTTTACCCCACATTTGGGAAAAGCATGCTTTGAGAGTGCTTGCATGGGAATTTGAGATGCTAGCTTTCCATGTGGAAAAGGGAGTAAACATGTCGAGGAGGTGCATTGCTCTTGATGCATGGCACTTTTATCCTTAAATGAAAGGAGAGGAGACAAGGGTGTTTTTATTGCACGAGAGATTTGATCAATGGTGGAGGAGGATTAAATAAAAGAAAAGTACGGTAATAAAGAGAAAAAGACGGCCTTTTTCCACCATCTTGGGTTTCATCTTCAAGGTGATGAAAAGAAACCCCCCTTTTTTGGCTTTGGCTTTCGAAGAGGAGGTCAATTGCAATCCTAAAGGTAAAGAGCTATAGCAAATGCGACTATGCCTCTCTCACATGAAACATGCACCCAAGTTAACCTAGGCACATGATACTTTCATGAATATTCATTATTTCATGTGGGTGATGTGCACCCATTTACAAGAATCAGCTTTGGATATGATATTGGCACATGCAGAAGAAGTGAATGCACAATTAATCCAAGGTGGCTTCATACCTCACACCAAGGAAGTGATTGAAAGCTATTGTGAGGAGTGCCCATGCACTCATAGTGAAAATAATGCGCCACCTTGCAACCCTACAAATGCAGTGGCTGAATAGCAAGGGGTTAACAATGCAATCAATATCCAAGGAGACTAGTTGTCACAAAATTTCAGCAGAGTATACTCTTTATGTGCTATATGCACCATCTTTACATTCATTTATAATGTCCAAGCTCTCACACTATCTCATTAGTCCTACTCTCTTTAAGCAATGTTTCAAGGATGATAAAGATCTCTTATCTTCATTATTAACTCAAATCTTCTCATGTGGCTTAAACCTTTATGTCTTAAGGGAACACCCTTCTTGTATACATATTCTTCTTAGAAATCTCCATCCTAGAAAAAGAGCTTTTGTCTCCCTTCCATCTTGTTTCACTGTCTTCTTATAGAACATTGAAGGAGTCTCACTCTTGATAATTGTAATATCTACATTGTACTTGAATGATGCCTATACCTTGAGCTAGAATTGAGAATGCATCTTGAGTGATTTTCTCTTTGTTACTTGATGTGAACATGAAATTCATGGCACTTATGTTGTAACACTCATATTGGACAATGCATCACTTTCATCTTATATCTTGCCTTTCTCTTGATCCTCCATTGATTTGTCGCTTGATACAATTGTCCTTCAACCATGAATAATCTTTCAAGGTATAGGAAATAGTCAAAAATACAGATGTGGATGGCCTTCGAGTGTTTGAGATGGTAGTAGGCTATGACCCTCCTATTCCTTTCTATCCCCTAGTGCACAAACCATTGGACTTTGAGCATTGTACCAGCAGACATTTATATTATGTGTAGTTGTCTTGTAGATCCCACACTAGTGCTAGTGTAAACCACACTTGGTTGCCAAATGATCTGTGTTGTCACATTTGGAACACTAGAGGGTTTTGACAACAATTTTGCAAGCATTCTCTAAAATTTTACAAACCTTCTCCTACTTTTTGGACTTTTTGGGCTTCTTACCATCCTTCTCCTTAGATTCCTTGTCTTCATTGCTACTCCCTTTCTCTGATTCCACCTCCGAATGTGAGTCACTAAACTCTCAACCACGACTTTTGGTGGCAAACATAGTGGTCTTTTTTCTTTTCCCTTTTTGATCTTGCTCAAGGACCATGGTGGCCCTAAGAGCGCACTGATGAAAATATTCCAAAGTATTGGCAATCACATCCTCTATGGCCAAAGACTTTTGAAGCTCCCAATGCAAACCACAAACATACATAGCATGAAGCATCTCCCTAGCTGGCTATTGGGCTTGTGCAATGTAGCCCAATAGAACCTTGAATTGAGTAATATAAGTTCACATAATAGAAACTCCTTTCTTTAGCTAATGCAACTATTCTAGCTCTTGGGCATTAGTCAAATATTGTTGGAACTGATGTGAAAAGGCTCCATGAGCTAGGGCCCAAGTAACTCAACCATGTTCTTCTACAAGCCATGATATCACCTTCTTCCACATGGTCAATTCAAACATTGCCATCATATGAGCATCATCCATCACCACCGTAGGAAAATTCATCACATAGGTTACATAGGTTACCTCAAATTGCCAAATGAAAGCATTCAAACCTTCAAAGGAAGATCCAAAAAATTTCAAGAAACTAAGATGGTCGAGCAACCATCCAAGTAGTAACATTAACATTAAGAAATGGGATAGCAAAGACCATAACCAAAGTAGAAGAGGTGAACAACTTGCTGAGAAGATTTAATGGAGTTTTTTGAGCAATGAGTGGAGTTGAAAGTGCATTATGAACTAGAGGAACCAAGTGAGACCATGGCAATCAAGATCATTACAAAGTAACATTCTTGATTTTGTCATCATAAAAAAAAGAAAGGAACCTCTAAATTAGTTGCCCAATGTTGTTGTCCACATAGAAACTGCCTCCCGTCGATCACATGAGTCATAGGAGGCTTTGGTGGATCTTAAAATCACATGCACATAACCACATATTCAGGAATTTTGAAACTTTCACAAAGTTTGGGAATTCCTAATGTTAGACACATTGTCAAATCTTATCCCCTTACTTGAAGGTGAAATTTTTCCTAGATACTATATAAGCAATTCCCCCCAAGTCCCACTCTCAAATGTGGGGTTAAGATTTAGCCACTTGGTCAAATCTTTACTCCTTATTTGAAAGTGGAACTCGCGAGATTCCCAAATTCTCTAATATGGTATTACATGCAAATTCATGCACATAGGAAGGATCATCGTGGTCACCAAGTGTAATTGGGTACAAACATGAATATCAAACCCCAAAAAGATACCATATCTAAACTTGAGAAAGAAGTGCATAAACATAGCAAATCACTCGTAGCACAAAGAAAAAAAATTAAAAATATAGAATACACCATAATGAAGAAAGCTCCCTAATATATAATCCATGAGAGAATACATCAAAGTAGATGGCACTCTCTCTCATAAATGCTCTCATAATACAATAATACACTTCACATGAATACAATGAGATACATCTATATCAATGAACACATCAATGTGATACAAACAAACACATCTGAAATTACAAACTATCATATCTGAATACTCACTCTCCATGACCCTTGGCACTTCGACATTCCAGCGCCCTACTATCCAATCCACTCCGGTACAATTCCCAACACCCACGTCTTAAATTTGGGGGAATAAAATCCTAATATTAAATTAATAGAATCTAGAACAATTAATGTATGAAACCCTAATGTTAAATTTAAGAAAATGGAAATTTAAAATAGCCCCAAATTGGCAATCTAATAACTAGGAAATTTGTGCAAATAAAGGCACCAAAATATACTCAACATGGAAACATCCTTTGCAAATTCACACTTTACTTTTGTACTTTTTGTCAAAAATCAAATACGAAGAGATGTAACTTGTGGATCCAAAGGGTCATAATTTAAAATGTGAAAGTAATCAACACGTTTTGTCCCATTCCAAAAATAAATGGTCTTTAGACCTTAGTCCATGTATGAAATTCAATTTTATATATCAAGAGAGAAAAAGGAAGAATCTTGACACGTGATTTGGGGAGGTGGGAGATAGAGGTGGTTACAACCTCTCTCTTCTTATATATTTTCCTTTCGCACTTCATTACCCTCTCTCTCACTTCAGCACAACTCTCATTTCTTATTCATGTTTCTTTTTCTCTTCTACTTCTTTGAAAGATCTAATGGAGAGTGAAGAAGAGAGTGAGAGTGAGGATGGTGATCATGATGGATCTCTTGTATGTTAGATTCTTGTGTGGTGAGTTAGTATGGTTTCTTGGTGATATGAAGGGTATTTCTTTTAGGTTTTTGAGGGCATGAGCATTGTAGATGTAAAGAATGAAGATCCCAAGGACAACACCAAATCTACCAAGAGATCAAGCCTCGTTGTGGCATCTAGAATGCCCATGCCCTCAAAAACCTGCAAGAAACACCCTTCCTCTCACTAAGAAAACATACTAACTCACTCACAAAAGAATTTGGCACACAAGAGATCTATCATGATCACCATCCTCAACTCTCACTCTCTTCTTCACTCTCCATAAGATCTTGCAAAGAAGCATAAGAGAGAAAGAAACAAGAACAAGAAGTGAGAGTTGTGCCAAAGTAGAGAGAGGAAAATGAAGCGTGAAAGGAGAAGATAGAGGAAGAGAGAGGTTGTAACCACTTCAACCTCCCACCTCCCCAACGCTCTTGACCCTTCCAATAGCCATGCAATGCTCAAAACAATGGAGCATACACACCTTAAACTCGCATTTTCTTACTTGCTCAAGTCGATCCACTATTGTGTTCTAACTCTTAGGAATTAAGGGCATTGTTGATACTTGAAGAGTTGAAGAACCATAGTATTAATATATATGCTGACAAAAGGTTGTTTGTTATTAGAGGAGAATGAAGGTAGTCATGTTATTGATGTAGTGTTGTAATTATAGAGGTTGGATAAATGAGTTTTATTAATAGAAGGGTTATACATAATGGTCTTGTTGATCAATGATTTAAGAGTGTTTTTCTCAAGAAATAGATTAGATAGAATAAGAAGCAATGTTTAAATAAGAACATGCATAGTAGTCCAAAGGGCTTGCATGCAAGGAGTTGCAAGTCTTAGCTGTAAGCAATGAAAACTTGTTGTGGAAGGATTTTTTGATATCTATTATATTTGAGAGATGGTTGTATTGGGGTAAAGGACAATGTGACCGGCTACTCATCTCACTTACTAACCCTAATTGTACATGTACCCATTCATTCTTTATGTGTTCACTGATGAGGGAAATAAGGTGTTGCTCACAATAAATTTATTGGAGGAACCACAAATATTCTCTCTCTCACTCGCACACACACACACACACACACACACACTCTCTCTCTCTCTCTCTCTCTCTCTCTCTCTCTCTCTCTCTCTGTGCAACCTCCATTACCCTTGTGCAGTTCCATCAACTCGTATTGTAGCAAATGGGAGTCTTGAGCTAACACCACTAGCAAAAATCTTTAGTGATTCCATTTTGGATGAGATTTGATGTATGCAAAGGGGTCAAGAAATTCTCAAGATAACCCATAAGGGCTTACTTCGCTCTATTTTTAAATCTAAGGTTGCTTCAAGCTTTGTTTTTTACCTGTAATTATTGCACGTCCTATTTCATCTATTTCAATAATGTGTAAAAGTTTTTCAAAACTTGCAATAAGGTCATAATTTGCACTCTTCACTATATAAACATCATATATAAGTTACCAAAACTAGTGATAAGATGTTAGAAATAAGTAGTTTTAGGTTATAGGTCATTCAACATAGGTTGTAGTCTGCAAATTTCATAGTTTTGGAGTTTGTATTATTGGTTGCTAGTATATACAACAATAAATGTTATTGTAGTAGAGACTTTGATATATATGATGTTTCAATTCTTGAGAAACATATATTGTCGTAGTTGCAAAATACCATTCATGCATATTTTTTAATGAATGCTCAAGCAAGAATACTCCTCTATAATATATTGCACTGGTTTTAGGGAGATTATTCTACTAATGTACCTCCGAACAGTCACATGTTGCTATGTTGCTAAGGCTGTGAGGAAATACTTATATAATGATATAATGTTTTGACCATACATGTGATTTTCAAGATGTTTGGACAGTGATATATGTGTTATTGGCAAGTAGTGGTTTATTTTGTATATTTTCTCAATTCTGCTTCTATTGAGCAAGTGCTTCAAAACTTTTGTGATTTTATAATGTAGATTGTTGCTTTTCTAGTTGCTATTACTTGATAGTGCATTGTTATTTTGCACAACTTTCATCATCATCTGCAATGGACAAGAAACTATATGACAACAAGAAGTTTGATGGTGCTAACTTTAGTTTGTGCAAGGAGTATATCCATGATGTCCTTATGTACAAGAATAGTTAAGATCCATAGGAGACCTAGATGTTGGGGTAAAAGGCCTCTAGGCCTGCCCGTGTACAAGTGACCGCCCATTCTTTATTCATATATAATATGATAGTGCGATAAGGCTGTCAGTTTAGTTGGACGGCACCTACATTGTGTGTGCTCTTCTCCCCCGCATCTTCCTCTTCTCTTTCTCCACTACTATTGCATCCCCTTCAAGTGGTATCAGAGCTTTGGATCAAAGCTTGATCATGGAGCTTGGCCCAGCATTACTTCAGCCCCAATTGAGGACCTAGAGCTTGGAGCTTCAATGCCAGCCATGGCTTCTTCCCCCCAAGGTAAGATTTCATCTCCAACCTCTCCCGAGCCCTCATAGGCTCTTTGTAGGTGTTTCTTGGCTTCATTGGGCACCTTGTATGCCCCCATTTTCCCCCTTATCCTCAACATAACCAACAGGCCCCACAGTAGAAACTCATGCTTTTTTGCACTGGTTTCAAAATCTGGCTCCAAAATCCCATTTTTTCTCATGTCTCGTGCATTCGGAATCCGATTTAGGCAAGGTAAGAATCTAACTTGGGGTTTTGACACACTCCAGATGCAATGGCAATGCCAGATCTAGCAAATTCTAATCATAGCATTTTCTACAACAAATTTTAGTTGATTTACAGCAAGAAAATGTCATGCTCTTAGGTTATGTGATGCTCTCAAGGCTTAGTATTTGATGCCCAAATGCTTTGGGGATGTTTGCCCAATGTTTTGAGATGATTTGAGACTTGGTTTGAGCTTCCATGCGAGATGATTTGGGACTTGGTTTGAGCTTCCATAGCTTGATTTATGCAGGGATTTACTGTTGTACATTGTTTGGGCAGCAAGGTTTTATCAGGGATAGCTTATGCATAATGCTCTTTGTTGGCATTCCGGTGTCCTGTTGGATGTATTGATGCTTGATCATCATGGTTTATACCTGGATATGCTATTTTAGAACTACTGAGCCTTGATTTGGATACGAACACTTTGTTGTTGGTTCGGATTTATGCTACCTTGGTTGGCAGGTTATTTTACCTCTATGGTCTACGAGTACTCCCGACTACTCGAGATGATATGATGATGTATTTGGATGATGCCACTTTGATGTTTATGCTCCTGGATGCTTGTTGAGAAAAGAATAGAGGTCAGTTCTTGGTTCACTATCATTTTCTCCATTTGGCATTTCACTTGACAAGGTTTATGCCCCGTGCTGCCCATTATGGGACTGATGTTTGATGTGGATGCTTTTGGATTCAGTTGCAGTATGGCAAATGTTTGGGCTTGAATCAACTTGCACTTGAGAATTTCGTGGAGTAATTTTCATTTGGTCAGCTTATCACTTATACATCTTGGATGCTATTTGGCCCTTAATGCCCTAATTATGGATCTTGGATTTACTTGGATGTAGAAACATGTTTGAACAGTGCTTGCTCCATTGTCTTGGTAGTTGGTTATTGAACTTTCATTGCTCATTGATGCTTGGTTCTTTGCGGGTTACTCCTTGATCAATGGACTTCTTGAAGTGCTTGAGTTTGGCAGTTATGGCTTTGTTGCTTCTGTGTTTCCTAGCTTCTATGCTAGTTGGGTTGCTTTTTTCCCATACAGGTCAAAGAGCAATTGCTCTTGATGCTTACCCAACTATGCACTTTGTCTACTGTCATGTACTTTATAGAGCCACTTATTTGGATGTTGTTATATAGATACTTGGGCTTTTCCTAGAGCCTGACTCTTCCAGGATCCGAAAGGTTTAAGGGACTACGACAGTCGTGTCCATACAATGCTTGAAAAGGAGTCATCTGAATGCTTTGTTGGTAAGAAGCATTGTAGGCAAATTCAACTAGTGGCAAATATTGAATCCACTTTTTGGGTTCACGGTAGTAGTGTGACCTTAGCATATCCTCAATGACTTGGTTGACTCACTCCGTTTGACCATCAGTTTGGGGATGGTAAGCTGTACTAAAATAGAGTTGAGTCTCGATGGCCTCCAAGATAGCCCTCGAGAAGTGTGATGTGAATAGTGAGTTAGGATCACTAATGATTCTTCTGGGTAACCCATGCAGTTTGAACGTTTCCTTGATGAATAACCTTGCAATATCTGAGGCTTTATAGTTTGTCTTAACAGGGATAAGATGTGCAACCTTGGTGAGCATATCAACCACGACCATAATGGAGTTGCTTCCTCCTTGAACTTGGGGCAGGCCAACAACAAAGTCCATACTAATGAATTCCCATTTCATTTGGGAAATGTCAAGTGGTTGCAATTTCCCTGGCATTTTGACATGTTCGGTCTTAATGCGTGGACAAGACAAAAATTCCGTGACATATTTAAGAACATCACCTTTGAGGAGGAAGCTATGTCAGCTCTTCAGGAAATACATCTGCGTATTCCTTTAGCCATGAAGGTTCTTCCCTAGACTCCTAATTCTGATCTATCTTATTTAGCTTAATCAAATAGACAGGTAGCCCCTTCTTAACTCCTTTTATTATCCGAGATGCTTTGGCCAGTTGAATTTTTGGCCTACCAGCCTCTCCTTGAGTTGCGACCAATTCCCCTTCAGAATTTCGAAAGGAAACTTGGCCCGTTCCATAATGAATGTGGGCATCATTGGGTATTAGCCAATCAATTCTGAGCAAACACTCGTGGAAACCTAGGTTCATAACCCTGAATCTGACCGAAGTGGACTTTCCTCCCAGTAGGAATTTCACCTTAGCAGTTTGCCTGGTACAAGTGACCTCACGACCATTTGCTAATTTCACGAGTAAGGTAGGTGCATCTATTGTGGCTATTCCTAATCTTCTTGCATAGATTGGTGAAATTAAGAAATGCATACTACTACAATCAATCAAGGTTTTAAAGCTTTTACCTTGTTAATTCGATGGAGTTTGAATCACCGAGAATTGGTGATTCAGGCCTTTCTTGTGAAGAGCGGCATGGATTGTTGCCCTCTTGATGTCTTCTTCCATGGATGGGTCTTCTTCATCACACAGCTCCTTGTTGGCAATGCTGGAGGTTCTCCCTTTGGCCCTAATGGCGGCTTCTTGGCCCCATGGACGGTTCCTTGGAATGGTCCTTGACGTTGTACTCCGTTAAGCTTAGGACATTGCCTTTTAAAGTGACCAGGCTCGTTGCAATGGAAGCAATGGAGATTGCAACCATTGCCTTGGGTAGGAACGAAATTATTGACAGTGTTGGTCCTAACTTTCTTCCTTTGTCCCGGATTTTGGCCTTGTGCTCTCTTCGCCTGGGACCTATACACTCCTTTGTTCTAATCCTTGTAAGACCAAGTCTTGTTATTTCTTGGCCTAGTTTGCACCTCCTATATTATGGGTGTAGCTCGAATGAGCGCATCTTGAAGGTCTCTTGGGTGCATTGATTCGAGGCGGGTGTTTAAAGATGGATTTAATCTAGCACAAAACTTCTACACCTCTTGTGTCATATCCATTTGTGGCGCATTCTTCAAAAGAGATACGAATTTTGAATAGTATGTATCAAGGGCTAAACCAAGATGCTTCAGTTCATAGAACTTGTTCATCTTCTGCGTGCGATAGGCAGGTGGTAGATATCTTCCTCGCACAGCTCTTTTAAGCTTTTCCCATGTAATTGACCCTTCCGAGATCCCTTGGTCTCTGCACCATTTCTTCCACCAAAGTCTTGCTTCGTCGGTAAGCTTCAGTTTGGCGAGCATATCTTGGTTAGCGGGTGCAATACCTGTTGCTTCAAAATAATCCTCCATGGATTCAATCCAGATCTCGGCATTAGTTTGGACTGTCCTTCCCTTGCTATCAAATTTTGGTGGCTTGATTTGCTTGAGAAGAAATTTCTTCTCCTGAATCACGGCCGTACTTAGTGTAGGGGTCGGACTAGGAATCTGCACTTGAGGTTGTGCCTGGGTATTAAAATTCTTTACGTTAAAAACTTGTTAACATTTCTCACATTACATTAACATGCCCAATTCAGCTTTTAGCCAAGTGACCTTAGCACTTAACTCCATACCAACACTCACAGCCATGACAGACATTGACAAAAAAAATCTATTTCATTCATATGGGCATAGCCCTTCTGAGTACAATTATTTTTGGGAAGATGGAACAAGCTGATACATTAATTCGGGGAGAATAAGATTTTGTTACATTCAGCTACGGGAACTAAGTAATAGTATGGATTGTGGTCATGGATTTTAAGGAATCGATAGGTCATAGAAAGATTAGGGTATCCTTTCCTTTGATAACCATTCTTCTCATAACGTCCCAACACCTTGATTTTGTCAGCAGGGATTATTTGAGTTACTTTCTCGTATACATACATGTTCTGCTTGACCTTTTAACCGCCGACATGTAGGGTTGCATTTGCATGAGCCTCAACAAATATGAACAACTTCACGATCTTTAAGTTCTCCATCCACTTGATTCTCTTCAAGCTGGTTCGAAGGTACGGAAGTTGGTGGACAGCTATGTAATAAATTCCTGAATCACCCGTCCATCTCCGTTCCACGTACAGGCCGGGTGAAGGATTGTAGATGCAGTCTAGGATATTCATCATACCTAGCCTCCGTCGATAATCCAAAGCACACATTGCAGTCATAAACATAACCTGGAACACCAAGAATTTGTTCCATGCTTTGCGACTCTCCAGGTCAGCATCGATAAGTAAGTAAGGAAATGTTCTTAATAGCAAC
Organism: Lygodium microphyllum; assembly: GCF_053477565.2. Classification (NCBI taxonomy): domain Eukaryota; kingdom Viridiplantae; phylum Streptophyta; class Polypodiopsida; order Schizaeales; family Lygodiaceae; genus Lygodium; species Lygodium microphyllum. Next base: position 44,732,706 of record NC_141158.1, read on the forward strand.
ATTTTCACTACTTCTCCTCATTAAGTTTCCTTGTAAATATTAGATCCTCATTGGTTTGCTCTAATACCAACTGTAACATGTCCGCCTGTTCACTTGTAGGACACGTCTTAGCAGCCCATTGGAAAGAGAGTCCAGAAAGCGCCGCCTGGCACTCCCACGGAAGGACACGTCTTAGCAGCCCATTGGAAAGAGAGTCCAGAGAGCGCCGCCCGGCACTCCCACGAAATGTCATGGGGTTTGCGATCTAGGTCTTTCTGAGTCTGCCATGAAGCAGAAGCATTTCGGTTGTCCCCACTTAGGATCGGCCTGAATCAGGGTTTACCTAATGGTCAAGTGCCTTGGAGGTAACTAGCGTTGAGCCCCAGACAAACCACTTTACGCAGAAACATCAAGGTCAAAGCGGATTTATACTGCACTTGGTTCAAGGAGAATGGGAAATGAGAGGGATGCGAAGCTTGACCTCTCTGCCCGTAAGGCATACTCCCATTCTGTTCCCCTAAAACAGTATAAATCGGGACTCTAGCTTTTTAGATTCTAGGTCATCGTTACTTCGTTGTCAAATCCTTTGAGAAAAGTTCTCGGCCAACCGGGACCACCCTTCTATAGGACGGACCCATGGCCACATCCACTGCACTTTCCTCGGGGTTGCTTTAGTTATCTAATTACCTATCACATTTAGTTTGACACACAAAAATAGCTTCCTTAATTAACCAATTAACCACCGGTTCCTTCACGTAACTTAAGCACTGACATAGAAAAACAATGTCAAGTAAGTTCCTTTTCTACAATTTATCTATCAGTCTTTGGAATACATCATATAATCCAGCAGAAGGCTATTCCATAATCCGCCCGAAGGCAATTCCATAATCCTCCCGAAGGCAATTCCAACAATCCTCAAGGATCGCTATTCCAAGTTTCCGCCCATAGACTAGTATGCGGGCCTCGAGATCCAAACTTGAGTCACATTGGCCTCTTGTGCAGGACCTGGAGGCAAGGGATTTATGGCTAGAGCCCCCCTAGCACCCAAGCATCCTCCTGCTCCAAGTAGCACCCATGAAGAGACCTCTCGTGGTGGGTTCGGTCCACATACTCGGCGCGGCTAACAACCCCCTTGGATAGGGTCAGGTAGACATTCAGGGGTAACTGATGCTACCTCTCCCTCTAAGCCTTCAACCTGAAGCATTAATTATTTTTCCATCTTTAGTTCCTTGAGCAAAGAAGTACAAACAGTGCTCCTAATTGTACAAACACAATCAATCTAATGGTCATTTGTTTGGCCAATTGCTAAGGTATAATTCCTTTTCTCCGAATGCATCCAACATTCGATCCGGGATCAATTGCGACTTGGCAAGATCCCCAAGGGTTTCGTAAGCTAAGTTGCTTGTTTACCCTCTTTCCTTGGGTTAGGGTTTATACCCTGTTAACCCAAATTAACAAATACCTTAGGTTTCCTTACATTAAGGTCAATAATTCCTGGGCAACCTCATTGTCCTATCTAGATTCGTCAATTTCTTGCTAGACGATACGCAACTTCCCTAGGCAAATCAGCCTCAAGGAAGGGTAATGTAGCAGGATGACTACTCATCCTCTTGCAAATTAGACTTGTACTTAGAACTTGCCAACCTTGTTCTAAGGAGGAGTGGCAATTCTATTTTGTGATTTAACACAAAACCATGCGACATTTCAACTTGTTGCATAGGAGTCGCACCTGACTTGTGGGATTATTCTTCCCATCACACGGTATTCCTTGGTCAAGAATACTTTGGTCAAGATGTAGGGTTTGGGAGTCCTCTTGACCCAATCCAACCCTAACCATACTAGGCCGACAAAATTTGGCCCTAGGGTTTCTAAATTCAAATGGAAGTCTAGTATTTGGCCAATTGATCCTTAGGGTAAGAACCCTAGATCGTTCTTGCATTGGCGTCTAACTAACCCTAACATTGCGTGAATGTGGGTAGGACCTTTGGGATTGAAAGTCTTGACTTGGCATCCCAAGTGTGATACTAGGCAGAATTTATAACGTAACTAAACCCTACCTAGAACTTTGAGGTGCTCGTCATATTAACTATTTATGCTTTTATGATTCCCATGTGGGTTATGCCATTACAAGTGATTTACCTAAATCGATCTAATTGTCTTGCAACAAGAGGTGATCTTTCCTTAGAAGAGATGCAAATCATTTTCCTAAGAGATGTAAATAAATAAATTCAAGATACAACATTCCATGCAAGTATGCCATTTGTAGACTTTTTCCTTCTATGCAACTATAAGATGTACAATGACCATTTGTTTTCCTTGACTAAACTATAATGATTGACAATTTAGGGCTATCTCGTATCAAAACCTACGTTGTTTTATAGCAAGAATTATGCCCATAAACCCTTCATTTAATGTATTGAATTCAAGCTTTAACTTGGAATTTACATTCTTTTCTAAATAGAACTTTGATAAAAGAAGTTCCAACATTCAATTTATCCCTCCTTTAGCACTTAACCAGACTTAAAATGCAAGCATCCTTGCATGCAACTGACAAAGTTTATAGTTTCCTTTTCATGCATTGCGATTCTTTGGACAACATTCAATGGGCGTCTAAGATTATCCTCTATACGAATCACGTCCATGAATTTAAATCATAAGTGCAACATGCAACATAAGCTCTATCCTTCTTAGCACGATATCTTCTTCTAATTTATGAATTATCATTCAAGAAGATTGCAACTACCCTTGTTGACGGGAGTGCGAGCAATTTCAATTAATTCGGCATGCGCTAAACTTTGTAAAACGAATGAATAAATACATTTAAAATTTTTCCTAAAAACCATCTTGCTTAACGCATCCCCTCTTATGCGAGAATACAATTGGAACCTGGATATGAGGACTCGTAGCATTGTCCACGCGTGACATAACCTGCAACCTTTCCAAAGAGATCCTTCGGCAACAACGTGTTCATTATATCAGCATGCTTTTTATGAAACACGCAAGCAGTCAAATCTGGATGGTCATAAGCACTTTTTCCAAGCAATAAAACATTAGTTATCTCCAACCACTTTGGATTGTATGTCATTGTTATAAAAAGGTCAAGTTTTCCTTTGCATCGCACTATAGCCATGGCATCTTGATATAATTGATACATGTGCCTTGGCCCACTTGTGAACAATGACGGTAAAACTATCCTCTTGCCAATAGAGGCACCAACAATCTGCATTGGCCCATTATCGTTTGCCCCCACCATGTTTGCCAGGCCTTTGTAGGCCTCCAATTGTAACACTGATTCATTCTCGTGACACCAAGTTAACCTACACTGCTCTATACTACAATAAGCATCAACAATAAATTGTTGCAATAGTTGACCACCACACAATATCCACACCTCAGTATCTTCACGCATTTGAAGACAGAATGCATCAAATTGCATCTGGGTAATACAATTTTTATTGGACAATTCATATATGTTAACAGGAACACTAGCATTGCTATAGGGAACCTTTACATGCCAACCATCATCTCCCATAGGAAAAATAAGGACATATAGCATTGGCATATATGCTCTATGCAAGTTTGAAATAGCAACACATCGACCACCCTGCGTGTAAATATGAATATCCCGATGATCAAGAGTATCCTCGTCACCCTGCCCCGGAATGATAGCGACAACCTCAATTGCTATAGGAATAGAGTATTGTTTACTGGTTCTTTAAACACAAAAAATACTCATTCTTAGTTCTTGCATGGGATTATTTTGCAGTTGCAAGCCCACAATGCTAAAAGCCTGTGCATGTATGTTGTGTCAATGCATCATACATTGAAGCTTCCCTAGCAAATTTGGCAATAAATCATGCATAACCCCCAACCTATTAAGAAACTCATGCTAGGTATCATAAACATAGACTTGTGCAAATCTTGGCCTTTCTTGACATTGCACATTAGGAAGAAACGTACCTATATGGTGATAGATAGAGCCATGCACTCTAAAGGTGTAACCATTCCCGATAACATGTATCTCGTCAACATTAGCTCCAAGTGATACAAATGCAAGAGCACTATTGTATGCTCGTATGTTATTTTTAAATATCCTACTCTAAGGGTGTATACCATGCAACAAATCATGCAATGGCTGTGGTGGACGTTGTAATGGTGGGACCATTACTTTTCCATTTCGACATCAGTGCCTTCCAAACAAAATCGACCCTTGCATCCAAGTCTCGCATCTCCACAACTTAGCTAAAAACCTCTCACACATTTCAGAAAAACCTCCCATGGAATGCACATCCGGTTCTTGAAATAGCACTACTTGGTTCTTGCTAGGTGAACATCTGTTGTAGGGCAAAGCATGTAAAATGGAGCATAATCCACCACTATGGGGATAAAAAACAACAATATTATGAACATGTGACTCATTAACCACGGAATTTTCCACATTGTGGTGATTCCCAAAATCACAACCATATGTTGACGTAACAATATCATGCACTGCTCGACCAACATGCATCATTGCCAAATCTATACCAACATGCTGTTCAACTGGCTCATTATCCCCATTTACAATTTCAACATGGCGAGACACACTCTCACAAACCACTCCATTAAGATTTCTCCCATTCTGGCACTTAGACATTGAAACATTATTAACATGTGACTCGATATAAAGTGTGACTCGATAATCACATGATTAAGACCATTGCAACCACCCACCAATAGCAAAGAATTCGTCAAATCCACACCAAACTGTCATGGACTTGAAGTCCCCTAATGCTTCTATCCGTTGATGGAAAAACATTAACCAAGTCTATACCAAACTGTGGTTGGCCTGGTTCATGATGACCATTTAGAATCTCTCGATGAAGAGGCATGTTTTCAATATCCCTAGGAATGGGTCTACCATGATCTAAAATCCCTTTTTGAGCCCTGAGCCTAGCAGCTTGCCATCGCTCATCCCTTGTGTATGTAAGCACATCCCTACAAACACGCAACACATAGTCTCTGATAGTTGCTCGATGCGAACACCCCATATTGATTGGATGTCCACAAAATCTACTATCAACTAATTCCATCCAAAACATGGATTAGTATATACATATAGACACATTTATTATTTAAATATTTAAATGTTTAACTATTAAGGTTAAATATCAAGACACAATACCAAGTCAATTTATTTGAGTCAATGCCAGCAACTATGTCAATGTATCTGTCTACAAAGACGTTGCACCTGCCCATCTACTATCAACTAATTCCATCCAAAACATGGATTAGTATATACATATAGACACATTTATTATTTAAATATTTAAATGTTTAACTATTAAGGTTAAATATCAAGACACAATACCAAGTCAATTTATTTGAGTCAATGCCAGCAACCATGTCAATGTATTTGTCTACAAAGACGTTGCACCTGCCCATGAGAGAGAAAGAGAGAGAGAGAGAGAGAGAGAGAGAGAGAGAGAGAGAGAGAGAGAGAGAGAGAGAGAGAGAGAGAGAGAGAGAGAGAGAGAGAGAGAGAGAGAGCCTTGTTGCTAAGATAGAGAATTAGATATAAACACATGCATAATTGATCCATTTCAATTAACTAATAAAATCAAGTAAACATGCAACCACAGAAACAATTATCAACACAGTTTATCAAAGGCATGATTTGATTTCAAAACTAAATGTATTGCGTACATTTGATGTATGCAATACATCGAATGCAAATCTAAACTAACCATCATTGGACTACCAAAATTGCTCCACGTAAACCTCAAGAAAGAGACATCACATTATACACACTCAATACATTTTTCTCAAATATGCTTTGTTATATTAAAAGTGTTACACATCTTAGCACATTCCACATAGGATTTACAAAAAGGAAGCATATATTATCATAAAAAGTGCTTTCCCAAGCACTTTAAAATATGCAAGACAATCCGAACCTATAAGTCCCATCCCAAGCATTTCTTTCTCCTTAGATGCGACTGTTCATCTGATGACTCAATTGTTGCAGCAAAGCATTAAACCTACTAACATTCATTTGAAATTGCAATAACGGCAACCGACAAACCCTTTGGGAAATCACATGTTCGTGGTCATCTCCAGGCCCCCAGATTGAAGCCCACATATCATTCACTAGTAGATTCATTAATCTTCTTGTCTCAGAAATAATTGCTGAAAGTGCCCTTCACCATCCAGATCAGTTGACACTTGCTGGAGAACACCCTACGTGTGTTGTCTCTCACTACTAACTAACAATTAAAAATTAACTAATCAACAATTAAAAATTAATTAACCTAACCTACTTAAGCTACTAACAACTAACTAATTAAAAAGTAACCTAACCTAATTAAGCTACTAACTAAGCTAACTAACTAACTAACCTAATTAAGCTAACCTACTAAGCTAACTAACTAACCTAACCTAACTAAGGTACCAACTAACTAACCTGACCTACTAAGCTACTAACAACTAACAATTAAAAATTAACTAACCTAACCTACCTAAGCTACTAACAACCAACTAATTAAAAATTAACCTAACCTAACTAAGCTAACTAACTAACCTAACCCAACACACAGACACACACACACACTCACTCACTCTCCCAACACACACACACACACACACACACACACACTCTCTCTCTCTCTCTCTCTCTCTCTCTCTCTCTCTCTCTCTCTCTCTCTCTCTCCCCCTCGCGGGACAGTGTGCCACACACACACACTCTCTCTCTCTCCCTCCGTGGGATAGTCCGCATGCCGCTGGCTGACACCTTGCCAGTCCACCTACTTCCCCCCACCAACTATCTCACACAAACACACACACACAGATTGCTAGACTGAGGAGAGGCTGCCTACCTCCCCATGGGACAGTCCGCCACATAGACACCCACACACACACACACACACACACACACACACACACACACTCTCTCTCTCTCTCTCTCTCTCTCTCTCTCTCTCTCTCTCTCTCTCTCTACAGGACAGTCTGCATGCCACGAACTTCTCTTAGGTTCATTCAGTAACTATATGAACTTTGATAGGTGTGCCTTTGGCACTAGAATGGGATGAAGATTCCAAGGAATGTGGGGAATAGTAAAGATAACCATTGGAGCCACTACCTCAGGATCAACACACCACCCAATCTCCCTTGGGTAAAAAGAAAATGTGTGCCATGATTTTTATCATATGCACAAAGCACTACCTCTCTATAGGAAAAAAAAATCAACATTCCCAATTTTCAACTCTTCTAATGCCTTCTACTGAGAACTTGTGACCAATCTGTGTGCACGATCTCACAAGCTTGGCAGCCATGTAGCCCTTCTCATCAACTCATCACTATTTGAGGGTAGCAGACCTACAATTAGTTTAACTTTCTTGTCCACAATCTTATACTTAATATACACCATGGCCTCTTTTTACTTTCCTGATCTCATATCATGTAGCATGTGCATCACACACATCACTGTAGCCTAAAAATAATTAGCCTTATGCTCTATCAACTGAGATACCTCAGTCTTCTCTCCTTTTTGCTGAAAGTTTTCAACAGTCAACTTTAGTTGCTGAAATACCTCATTCTCTCATTGCATAAATGCGGCAATCACACAGTACATTTTCTAGGAATGCAGTAAGATGACACTTCAAGAATCCAAGTCCTCAATTTTTAGCATGGTCTCAAGTTCTACAACTGTATCTGCACAAGTCAAGACATTAAATACTCCATCTATATCTTCATTATTGTGCAAAACACATCATGTCTCCTTGAATACTTTTCTCCTATTTCACATTTACTTCTTGGCATATCTCAAACCCTCTAATGAGAAATAGAACTATTTGCACAAAAACCAAAAAAAGAAGAAGCAAACACTCCATTGCTAGGAGGCGAGAAGTGACCCCATCATGTCATTCCACAGGACAAGGGTATCTAACAAAGATCCATATCTACTAGTGATAAAGAAGCATCCTCTAAATAATCCATGTTCCTCAAATGGTTGACATACACTTTCATGAACTGAACTACCCTAATCCCATCTCTACAAGGCTCTTGTGCATAAGTAGAGCCATCATCCATCACATTTGTTTCCATGGGAATCTCTGTAATAAATGGTTGCCCCAATATGACATCATACAAACAAGTGTCCTACACAAACAAATGAAAATCCTCTTGCACATCACATATGGAGACTCTGATATTGAAGCATGCAATGTACAAATCTCCTACTGTATTGTCGGTCACTCTCATGCACCACAATTTTGATCTACATCAACTAGCCACCTCTCACTCTCATAGACTCTGTGCACAATAACATTAATCCCAAACCCATGGTCTAGTAAAGTAATGCATGGGGTAACCTTCTCACCTATTTTAACCATAGCCTTTGTAGAATCATGAGCTTAATGAGGCCTATAAAAGTGACTACAAGATACCATGATAGATGTATCATACTCCTCACAACACATTAGTTGTACATGCTTGGAAACATCTAAGCATAAAGGAACACTCTTCTCATGAGACTCAGCCTCACTCTCATCAAGTAACTCCTCAAACTTGCTTATGCACATGAAGATCTCAAGTTGGGTTTAGCTACTAGCTCAAGTAGCTCAAAAAGGCAAAGATACAATATTTTATTCAAATCAAAGAGGCCATTGGTGGCAGCCATGGCAAGGGGTCCTTTTGTGGTCGAGGGACTCAACAAAATGCATCTCAAAATATGAAAAATGAGTAAGTACATAATATTAGAAGTGGTGGATACTCTCGAGTGAGGAGGAGATCCAACTGTAGAGGTGGAGGATCGTGACAATTGCAGACTACACATGATAATGCAAAAAAGGATAAGGATTGTCACTACTATGGGAAGAATGGACACATTGCTAAAGAATGCTAAAAGAAGCAAGCAAATCAAAGAGGCAAGTAATAAGGTCACTATGCTTCATCCAGTCATGTAGAGCATGAGAGTGTGGTGATAGGCCATTTGCTATGACTTATGTAGGAAACAAGGCTACTCAACAAAAAAAGGTCATATAACATATGGTATATTGATTCAAGTGCATCAAACCATATGACACCACATGGGGAGTGGTTTAATGAAATGAAAGCAGGAACAAATGACTATGTATGCACATGAGATGATACTCAGTATGACATAGCTTATATAGAAGTTGTTCCATTGGTTAAGCTTGATGGTAAGAAGAAGAAATTGTATGATGTTTTGCATATTTCATCAATCACAAAAAAATTATTATCTGTTGGTCAGATGGCCAAAAAACAATTATAGGTATGATTTAACAAAGATGGATATTTTATAGAGGAATATGACAATCATTACAAGCTGATTGCAAAGGGCAAAAGACATGTAAGAATTTTTACTTTGGATACAAATATTCTTGAGCTAAAAGCTACAATGTTTTCTCATGATGATGCAAGTGTTAGAGACGTAGATATCTAGCATAAGTACATTGAACACATAAATGTACAAAGACTGAAAAATATGCAGCAAAAGGATATTGTTTCGGGATTGCCAAAGTTCAAATATGCTGATTTGGGGTAGATATGTTCAACTTCTTAATTTGGAAAACAACCCCAATTTCCATTTGTACACGGAGTAGTAGTAGACATTTACAGCTTGTTCATTCATATGTATGGGGACTTGCTCATAATATATATGTCTTGGAGATTCTAGGTATTATGTGAAATTTGTGGATGATTTTAGTAGGTATACTTAGGTGTACATCCTGAAACAAAAATATTAGGTTCTTGATAGCTTTATGGATTTTAAATGTCATGTAGAGAAAGAGTTCAACTATTGTGTCTCATGCCTATGGTTTGATGGTGGTGGTGAATGTGTCAAAGGAGTTTGACAGGTACTTGAATAAGCACGGGATCAGAAGATAGTTGACATGTAGCTATACTTAACAAAATGGAGTGACTGAAAGGAAAAACAGGGTCATTATATAAGCATCCAAGGCAATGATGAATGAGAAATATATGCCACTTTCTTATTGGGATAAAGCAGGTCTTACTGTTATTTATGTCATGAATCACACACCCACAGTTGGCATACATGAGAAGATACCATATGAGTAGCTTTATGGTCATAAGCTTGACATTACATGCTTTAAAGTGTTTGGTAGCATTTCATATGTGCATGTACCTGATGAGAAATGGACAAAGATTGATCCAAAGGCAGTAAAAACTATATTTATTGGTTAGTCATAGGAATGAAAAGATTATAAGTGTTATGATCCATCTACTCATGGGACTTTCATTAGCCGCGATGTAATATTTAATGAGCTAGCATCATGGTATGGTTCTAAGAAGTTAATTGTGCATGATGATACTTCAAAAAGTACATATATTGGAAATGGGGTTCATGACACTACTCTATTGCTAGTGGACCTACACAAGATATATATGACAATGTGAGTCCTTGGATAGACGATTACATAGTCATGGCTCTCATTCCACTAATATAGATATGTCAGTGAGGGGGATATTGGACATGAATAAAGGAAAATAGAAGGCATTTGATTATGAAACAGGCATGTGGACATCTGGATATGATTCCATTGATAGCCATTTATCATGCTAGATCAAAGCACATAGAAGTGCATTATCATTTCATAAGGGAAATGGTATTTGGAGGCAAGATAGACCTTACACATGTGAAGACAGAAGACTAGGCAACAGACATCTTTACAAAATCATTTGGTAAAGATAAGTTTACTCATTTCAAATTTCTACTTAGGATACAATAGATCACTTGAGCTTGAGAGGTAGTGTAAAGAATCAAGCTCATCTGTGTGACTCCTTGTCCAACTGTAGGTTATTTGGATGTCATGTGTGCCTCAATAAATGGGTTTGAGTCTATTGTAGTTGTGTGTAGTTATGTGTGCTACCAAATGAATGATGAAGAGACTATTGCGAGCACTTTGCTATTTGAGATTGCCTCACTCCATGTCTCTCTCTCTCTCTCCCTTTGCATCTTTAACAATATCCATGTGAGCCTCTTTAATTGGTTGTCTCAATATGACATCATATGAACAAGTCTCCTACACAAAGACATGAAAATCCTCATGCACATCATTTGTGGATACTGTAATATTCAGGGATGTAGCATACAAATACCCTACTATATTGCTAGGTGCTCTCATAAACTAGTTGTGATCCACATCAATTAGCCACCTCTCATTCCCATAGACTCTACATAAAATCAAATTAATTTCAAACCCATGGTCAAGCAATGAAATGCATGGAGTAGCCTTCTCACCTCTTTTGACAATAGTCTCCATAGGAGCACGAGCTAAATGAGGCCTTGAAAAGAGACTATGAGATACAAGGATAGGTGTGACATACTCCTCATAACACATTGGCTATGCATACTCAACATCTGAGCATAAAAGAACACTCTTCTCATGAGACTCATCTTGACTCTCATCAAGCAACTCCTCGATCTAAATTCCTTGTCCCTTTGCAATCTGCACAATATCTGTCTCCTCTACTTTGTGATATTGATGATCTCTTCATAAAAATCTCTGTCAGCGATTCCCAAGATCTCGCCAAGAGTAAAATCCACTTTACTATTTAGAATCCAATCCTCAAGCACCCTCTTGAGTTTTGTAGCATTCTCAATGTCTAAAAAGAATTTATAGCTAGGTTACTTTTTAGATCATGCATCCTACTTCTTCTCCTTGGTCTGTACATTATCCATAAGTTGTTCAAGAACTAGCATAGAAGGGAATGTGGATGACTCAAAACCTCTAGTCTTCTTTGATGTACTAGAAGCATCATTGTCTCATATCCTCTTCTCCTCAATGTGTACCTCATCCACCGGGGTCTTTGCCATGTATGCATAAATAGAGTAAGTATCCACTAGTGCATCCCAACTAGTCCCTCTTTGTATACTCTAGCCTGCAATAGATAACTCTGATTATACTACATCATTTCCCTGTGAGTTGAATCCAATGCAAATGTCCATAGTGGTGACTTACTCTATGGTAGACTCTGCTCAATCTTCATGCCATAGGTAGAAGCATCGCCTCTAGCCACATAGAACTTTGTGCATCCATCTCCTCAAGATTCTACTTCATCCCTCCGCCAAAATAGGGCTTCATAGCCAAACCAATCTCTATCAAGAATATTGTATGTTTAGGCCCCCAAAACATCCAATTCCTCACTTCCTTTTGAAAAAATCACAATCCTTGTGGTGATCCTGAGGAATATCACACCAAATACATCTCTTGATATTATTTCCTTTTGGAGGCACTCCTGTCTATGGGCCTGCACTTTCAAGACTTATAACTACCCTACAAGTCTAGATAAATCAAGTATTAGATATCTTAAAGTTTTAATTACCTCATTGATACCATCATTCTAGCCACAAGAGTTGGTGGTGTAGCCATAGGTATATGCACTAGCATAGGCATAGAGGTAGAAGTGGGTGCAGGCATAGGAGTAGAAGTAGGCAAGTAAGGTGTAGGAAGAATAGCCATAGGCATAGTAGGTGTAGGAATAGCACATGGAGACATAGTAGTACATGTAGGTAAAGAGACAATAGCTAAGGGTGGAGTGGTAGAATGCATGGTAACATGAGGGACTGTAGGTGACAGAATACCATTCTCTAGCCATGACTTCCATATTTGTTGCTTCATCAAAGTGGTGACAGTGTCCTTTGCATCCTACCAATTGGTTTTGAAGCCCACACACTACATCCTATTCTCCAAAAAGGTCTCCTATTTACACTTGAAACATAGGATCCCCCACTTGTAAGAATAACTCCACCTTCTCAACCTCTAAGGCCACTCGACCTATAGTATCCATATCATTAAATCAGGACTCAAAATCCATGGAAACTCACTCGCCATCAAGCCCTTGTCTGGCTTGTGAATCCACTCATTAAAGTTTCTCCTCGTAGCCATCCCAATATCCTTTAGGAAGTATTCTTCCTTCAACGTAAGCCAAATAGAACTCATAACATAAAGCTTGTTGATGCATGGCTTCAATGAAGAGGTAACCAACTGCACAAAAAATTGGCTCATCATGTGCATAGGCATGCTATAGAAATATATCTTTAACTCATATAGCTTCAAGTAGCTCATAACGTTGTGGCCATCAAAAAGCTTCTTTTGGATTCCTACCACCTATATATCCTTTTTGCCTATAGCTTCCTATTGTGTGTTGGCTTGCAACTATATCTATTACAACATTTGCTAGCAATGGTATCACTATTGTTTTTTGCATGAGTGCATTAAGGTACAAATTAGTTGCTTCACATCTTTCCATTAATCAAGATGTGGCTTCACATTGAGTTCACCAATGTATCAAAGGATGATTGTGTTAAGCCACAAATCCATGGAGGATCAAGAGCAAAGCAAGACAGAAGGAAAACATACATTGTTCAATATGTGAAAATAGACAAGAGGGGATACAAGTGAAGCACTCAAAAGTACAGACACATATAAAAGCAATGAAGAGTTGATTCATGCATAGCATAATCCCAATGCTGATTACCCACTACATCCTCAAAACAAGTGCATTCAATATCTTGCACAAACTTAGCCATGTATGCATAGTGATGAGCTACATAGCTATTATATGTATATTGTCGCATTGGCTTTGTCACTCAACTTGTGTGGCCCTAGACCACTACCAGGTGATTTAGCATCCTCTTGTGCCTTCCGCACACTAGGTGTTTTAATAGATGAAAACCCAAACTCCTCGTCCAAACTCTGTTCAAAGCCATTTTAATAAACATCAACATGAGAGAAACCTGATGATGTATTAGTCGCAATTGGTGAGTCCCCAACCTTCTATTTAGCTTTTCTTCACATTTGTGATGTACTTGGTGAAGTAACCTATGACCTCAATATACCACTCTAAGGTCTGTCAATACAACCATGACTAGGAGTGTCTTGTGCTCCACTTAATATCTATGACTATTGACTTGTTTTTTGTATACCCACACTCTCATGCTTATAAAACCTAGTTGCATTTTGCACATTACTATACTAGCTACTCATTTCATCAAAAACAACATTCTTGCTAACCCTGAGCTCACATGTAAGATGGTTATAACATCTGTATCTCTTCTACTAAAAAAAAATCCAAAAAATACACATTTTTCTACCTTGGGATCTAATAACACCATATTAGAGAATTTGGAAATCTCCCAAGTCTCACTTTCAAATAAGGGATAAAGATTTAGCCATGTTGCTAAATCTTAACCCAGGTTCAAAGTGGGACTTGGAAATACAACCTATATAGTAATTAGGGTAGACTCCACTTTCAAGTAAGAGCACAAGATTTGACCATGTGGCCAGATATTAACTATATTGGTAATTCCCATGCTATATGAGAATTTCCAAATTCCCTAATATTCATTTACTGCTCAACTCATCAATATTAATATGCATATAAGCAATATATCCAAATAATTTCAGATGTGATAGATTTGGCTTTCTGTATGTAAGCTTATCTTCGAGTGTCACTTCAATTGCCTCTACATCTCTACCACTATATAAACTTTGAAACTTTTTATACAAATGGTTTCTTGATGATGTTCATTGAACACCAAAAAACACAACCAAATCATGCTATTAACTATTTGGATTATAAGAATATTAAAAGAGTTAACTTAAAGAAAAAAAACTTACTTTTTGTCAAGGAATGAGAGATTTTTTGCCGCCTTCATGACATATATCATCAAAGTCTTTAAAAAGGTAAAAGTCAATATATTCATAAAGTCATTGATTTTCATTCAAAAAGATAACTATATTCATTTGTAAAAGTCCATTGTAACAAACATTACGACATCTTTACACTCA